>NC_134526.1:5397783-5640283 GCF_027942865.1 Odontesthes bonariensis | reverse complement strand
GTTGTTGTTAACCTTCGTCTTGTGTTAGTTCCCTGTTACCATCCCTTATGTTTTGACCCGTGTTTTAATTTAGTTGTAAAATAACAATACTAAAAACAATGATCTATCATCCACTTGTTTCTCATCTCTTGGTTACCTTGTTAGGCTTCCTTATCCATAAAAATATTGGTTTTAATATTTTTGGTCTGGGGCCTGGGCCTTGTTTTTGTCAGTATACCCCTCAATTTCAATAAAAACAAAAATGGGTTAGGGTTAGGGTTAGGGGAGGGTACCCTAAAACAAGGCAAAATGAGAATCCCCTAAAGCTCACATGATTGGGAGAGGAGCTGGCTGACAGTGAACTTGTGATTTCAGTTTTGGCTCTAATTATTGCTTTATAATCTTATTTTTATAACTGGGTCGAAACCGACCCTCACAGCACAAAGGTCTTAATTTCAACTAGAGCATTTTATAATTTAGTGAAAACATTTTTTTTTGTTGAAATAGAGGTTCCAGACAAAGTCATAAAGCCTTGATGCAATAAAGAAATTTATATGGTTATTTTATGCATTTAAAACCTAAACACGGGTCGGCCGACCCTAACACAAGACGAAGGTTAACCGACCCGCTGGCAGGGAAAAGCCAGGCTTCACTAAAGAAAGGAGGTTTTTTAAACCGTTTGGAAACTGTAGTTACTAGGGGTGGGACGATGTGCTTTGGTCACGATTTGATTGTATCCCGATTCTTGATAATTGCGATTCGATATAATCAGTAATTGCAATTTTCTTCCTCCTTAAAAAACAAACAAGTTGATTCATACACTTCTAGAATGAATGTCGTTCCCATAAACAATGCACATCAGTCTGTGTCAGTGAGTCCAGCAGCTGACATTTATTTCAACTCAGACAAAAAGAGGTACTTACATGTACAGCATTTTTTAAAGTTTTCAGTTACAAAATGAATTAAAATGTCCACACAGCACAAATGTGGGCTAGTTTTAACATAACTTAAAGGGGAACTGCGGTATTTTCAACATTAAGCCTCTTTTCTGAGTCGTCTGCAATGTTTTAGAACCCCCCTCACCGCTTTTTTGATGTTTACTGCTGTCTCCGGTATTTGCCTAATTTTGATTCATCTCAACCTGCTTCAGAACGGCAAGTCATGTGCATGTCCAAAAAGGTCCGTTAAAGCACCATAAACGTCTGTTTTCAAAATCACCAACTCACCGGAGTGGTTACTGGTGTGCACTGGTAATCCATATCAAATTTCGTGGCGAAAAGTTGCTTCTGTCGTGTTTTATTTGGCAGCTCGTTCATGCTCGCACTATTTTCTTAGCAGTGGCGGAGTAATATCAACGAACATCCAGTACAAAATGTCAAATAAAACACGGCAGAAGCAACTTTTCGCCACGAAATTTGATCTGGATTACCAGTGCACACCAGTAACCACTCCGGTGAGTTGATTATTTTGAAAACGGACGTTTATGGTGCTTTTACGGACCTTTTTGGACATGCACCATGCTTGCCATTCTGAAGCAGGTTGAGAAGAATCAAAATTAGGCAAATACCGGAGACAGCAGTAAACATCAAAAAAGCGGTGAGGGGGGTTCTAAAACATTGCAGACGACTCAGAAAAGAGGCTTAATGTTGAAAATACCGCAGTTCTCCTTTAACATAACTTAATGTGATAAATTGATGAAGTTTTTCTGATGTAATATAATCGATTCAGGGGAGAAAAATCGATTTTTAAGAAAATCGCGATATGTACATGAATCGATTTTTTTGCCCACCCCTAGTAGTTTACAGTAATTAGCTTGATAACATGTTCTCAGCCGCATCGTGTTGTGCTCAGATTATAATCTACTGGTTGGGCTTGTTTTCTGTCAGAGCGATAAATCTGAAACGAGCACAGAAACTCCTGATAGACGGCAGGAATGAGGCGTCGCTCCTGTTTCCTGAGCCGCTCAGAAGGAGGTCACACACCCGCAGCTCACAGCTCTGACATTGATCCCAATCTTGTTCGGTTAAATATAGACTGATTAAGATGCGTTCATCCTTCCAGCTGTTCTCATATTCAAGCCTCGCTGCCTGTTAAGTTATTAGCAGCTGAGGCGGTTGGTGGAGCTCGGTTTCAGAGCAGCATTCACAGGAAATGTTGACGGTTTCCCACCTCAGAGACTGTCCCAGCAGAGCAAGTTTCAGTTTCTGCGTTTCTGTGAGTCACAGAGAAATAAACTCAGTTTCTGCGTTTCTGTGAGTCACAGAGAAATAAACTCAGTTTCTGCGTCTGTGAGTCACAGAAACACAGAGAAATAAACTCTGCTCACAGACAGAAACAGTTGGGTTTGTATTTAATAATAAACTACACAAACTCAATCATTCATAAAAGATCTGAACCAGTCAGCTGACTCCTGGTTTCCTTTAACAACAACTCGTCTCCAAAGACTAAAAATAATCACTTTCTCAATCCGGAAGCCTTTTATAAGGCAAACAAAGTAACTTTTTTCAGTGTTTTTGGCACAGCTGAAGGATCTTTGGCATCCGGCCTGAGCTCCCAGATGGTTGGTCAGGCCACGCCTCCCTCAGCTCCTGATTGGCTGGCCGTCTTCAGGTGTCTCTCTGTGAGTCGGGAAGCTCCTCTCTTTGGTTTTGTTATCGACACCTGGACAACATCTCAGGTGAACCTTAGAGCACAAAGTGTGAGCTGATCCATCAGTTTCAAACAGCTGACGCAAAGTTCAGACTGCGTGAGAACAACCGGCCGCCGATACTGTCACATTAAAGGGACAGTTCGCCTCTTTTGACATGAAGCTGTATGACATCCCATATCAGCAACATCATTTATGAACATCTTCTTACCCCCTGCTGCGTCCTGTGAGCAGAGTTCCAGCCTCGTTTTGGTGTTGATGAAGGTAGTCCGGCTAGTTGGCTGGGGTTTAAAAAATAAAGCGTTTTGCTTCTCAAAACAATATGCGTTCAACAGAGTAATACATTTGCATCACAAAATGGTTCTCCAGGAAAAAGTCAGACCTCACAATCGCTTGGCCCTATTTTCTCTCCCTACGTACAGACGTTAAAAGACGTTTTTGCTTGAAAGAAGCAAAAAAAAATCTGCCAATGGAACTAGTGAAAATCGGCTTGTCAAGATTTCTTGAAATAAGATGTGATATTTAGGACTTTTGAGATAAAAGTGATCTTGAAATTAGCTTAAAAACTTCTTCAAATGAAAAAAAAAGCTTGTTTCATATGACGTGACTCAAAACAATTTGTTTTCAAGACTTTTTCATTTAACAAGATATTCCAGATGTATTGTCTTCCAACAAGTCCCTATATCTGGCTGAAATGGTACTTGTTAGGCAGTTGTGTCTTAAATTAAGTGTAATGAGATATTTTGACGAGAAGTGAGACAAATATACTTGGTAAGACTTTGATTTTTTCCAGTGCATCACAAAATCGTTCTCCAGGAAAAAGTCAGACCTCACAAACGCTTGGCCCTATTTTCTTTCCCTTCAGGGGGTAAGAAGATGTTCATAAATGATGTTGCTGATATGGGATGTCATACAGCTTCATGTCAAAAGAGGCGAACTATCCCTTTAACTCGGTCAGCAAATGTTTCACATTTCTCCTGAAACGCTCAGCTGTTGATTAACTTTGTGTTTTCGCTGAGTTCTGCACGAGGAACTTCCCTTTTCACGGGAACACGCTCGCTCTGTGTTCCCGGCAGCAGCGAGCGAGGAACGCCGGCGAGTGACTCCACCAAAGCCGACACAAAGAGCAGCGCGGCTCGTTGCACAACTGCAGCGCTTTCACGCCTCGCTATGTGTGTCACGTTGAGCGGCGCACATTCCTGCACCGCCGCTGCTGTTGTCAAACAACCAGAGCGTGGGGGAGGGTGGGGGCCGCTTTCATTCAAGTGTTGGGAACAGAAACAGAAACGACTCTGAGAACAGGCTCAGCCTCTCCGTGTGATCGATTCTGCGCTGCTCCAACACACAAACGCTCCAGTGTCCCGCTCTTATTACAGAATCAGAATCGCTTTTTATTGCCAGGTATGTGGAAACACAGGAGGAATTTTACTCCGGTTACACCTCGCTCTCTTCAGTGCAACAAGTAGGGCTGCAACTAACGACTATTTTAGTAGTCGACTAGTCACCGACTATTGAAACGATTAGTCGACTAATTATTCATTTTTTCCATAAATAAATACACCTCTCCAACCTCTCCAAACACAGGCAAATGTGTTTTTATAAAAAATAAATAATTAATTACAATCAAGTAAAATAGTAAAATACGTTTGTCAGGCATAACGTTAAAGCCCTCTTTTAAAGCGAAAAAACGCTTATAAAATGTACATCAGAAACAAAACGTATTGACTTGAATCTTACGGAGGCGAGTCAGACTCCGTTTCGTTCGACTGCCCGACGTGCTTTCTCTTTTAATCTTCGTGCATCAACGAGGTGCTGCTTTGCAAACCTTGCAAGTAATCTTTTTATTCGCCGTATCCAGGCTAAAATGCTCCCAAACTTTAGAAGTTTTGGTACGCGTAGCTAATGTGTTGGACGCCGCCATTTCTGTGTACGTTATTGTGCATGTGCGACTCTCGGCAGAGATTGTAATTAAGTGTGATGTCTCACTCTGTTGGAAAAACACGTCTGGCGACAATAGTCGACAATGGAATTCATTGTCGACTATTTCTGTTATCGATTTTTGTCGACAACGTCGACGAATCGTTGCAGCCCTAGCAGCAAGTACAAAAAATAGACAAAAAAATAGACATGGAACAAGGCTAAAGCATAAAGTGCAAATTGGTGCATGGTGCAAGGATGGATAGTAAAATATAAATATAAATACAGAGTTCACAGTATGGTAGGATGGATTTTTCCAGGAGATGTACAGATATACTGAAGTCCGGTTTTAGCTGTTTAACACAGAGACAGCCTGAGGGAAGAAGCTGTTCCTGTGTCTTGTTGTTTTGGCGTACAGAGTTCTGTAGCGCCTTGCAGAAGGGAGGAGTTTAAACAGTTTGTGTCCAGGGTGTGATGGGTCTGCAGAGATGTTGCCTGCCCGTTTCCTGACTCTGGACAGGTACAGGTCCTGGATGGAGGGCAGGCTGACACCAATAATCTTCTCTGCAGACCTTATTAGCCGCTTTCGGACAGAGTAGTTATAGGAACGCAGTTATCAGAACTGTCCTACTCGAATTTCGTTCTGATAACTATCCTTCCCCAGCAGAACTGTTTCAGTCTGCATTCGCACATGAGTCGGACCTGATCGGGACTGATGCGCCGCGCGCAGCCGTCTGCTTCAGTGACGTGTTAGCCGTTAGCCGTTTAGCGCTACATTCAAACACAAAACAAAACCGGTAAAAGTAATTAGAGAAGAAAAAACACCACCAAGAAGCTAATATGGAGAGTGGGGAGGCCACTGTGTTTATGGTCTGCATGATGGTGATATTAATCATGGACAATCACATCAGGCGTCTAACATCGAGGCTGGAAGAGCTCACACAGAGAGAGTCAGGAGATACTTTTTCATTTCATGAAGGAAGAAAGGAGAGCAGAGCGCCGCAGACAAATGAGACCAGTGTAAGTTTAACTTATTAAACACCCGCCGGTTGTGTCTGTGTCTATGAGGAAACATTTCAGCCGTGATAGCATGACATGGGGCGTAGCTACCGACCACCACACACCTCCGTTAGATTAGTTCTATAGAACTATGAAAAGACCCGACCTCGGAGAAGGAGCTAAATAGTTATAGGAACTAAGGGAGAAAGCCCCGAGTTCCTGTATGTCCGAACACGGGAGAAAACGGCCCCGCGGATTAAAAGGTTATTAGAACAGCCAAAGGTTCCTACAGTCCGAAAGCGGCTATTGTCCGTTGCAGTCTGTTTTTTTCCTGTTTGGTGGTTGATCCGAACCAAACGGTGATGGATGAACAGAGAACAGACTGAACAATGGCGGTGTAGAACTGGATCAGCAGCTCTTTAGGTAGGTTGAGCTTCCTGAGCTGCCGCAGGAAGTACAACCTCTGCTGGTGGTGACTGTGTTGGTCTCCCACTTCAGGTCCTGAGAGATTGTGGAGCCCAGGAACCTGAAGGATTCCACAGCAGACACTGCGTTGTTGGTGATGGTGATGGGTGGCAGAGTGGGGGGATTTCTCCTAAAGTCCATTGTCATCTCCACTGTTTTTAGCGTGTTCAGCTCCAGATTGTTCTGACCACACCAGCAGACCAGCCGTTCAACCTCCCGTCTGTATGCAGACTCGTCACCGTCCCGGATGAGGCCGATGACCGTTGTGTCATCTGCAAACTTCAGGAGTTTAACAGACGGCTCTCTTGAGGTGCAGTCGTTGGTGTAAAGGGAGAAGAGCAGTGGGGAGAGCACACACCCCTGGGGGGCTCCTGTGCTGATGGTCCGGGTGCTGGATGTGATGCTGACAGTGAACTCACCGTCAGGTTTTACGTTTAATCACAAAGAAAAAAATAAATCCTCAAAGGTGTTAAAAACTCAGTGAAAACGACCTCAGATGAACACATGACGAACTGAGACGCAGCGTGAGAAAAACTGTGTTCGAAACCGCATACTACATACTAATCGATCAGACAGTATGTAGAGCGTTTACCCAAAATGCATTTCGCTCCTGCCCGAGCCGAAATCAGCCGGCCTGAAGCTGATTTCCCTTAAGCTCTAAACTCTGTAAACTTTGGCAACATTTGAAACATTTTCAGGTGAGAAAGTAGTCGTTTAGATCCCCAACGTGTTGAAAACCTGACAAAATACCGGCTGTTTACCATTTTGTTCCCACGAATTCGGCGCTACTAAAGCTAGCCGCAGTGAGCAACGCACTTCCTGTTATTTTCACAAAATAAAATACCCGTTGCCTTTTATCATAGGGAAAGCCATTACCATACAATTGGTGCTTTTGTTTTGAAAACAGGAAGTGAACCTACCCTCGTTGTAGCTAGCTTGAAACGGCCGTTTTGACAGGAAATGACGATCGGCGACGTCACGTTACGTTGCATCTTGGGTAGTTTGAGTATGAGTAGTAACCTCATGATGCATACCCAACATTTCAGAGAATCTAGTATGCATCCGGGAACTTCTCGCTGACTCAAACTCACATACTAACTCAGACAGTTAGTGTGAGTAGTAGGAGAAGTATGCGGTTTGGAACACAGCCTCAGTGAACCCTTCATGCTTCCACAGACACTAAGAGGCAGCCAGGAGCTGCTGATCAATGCTCTGTTTAACTGATCATCAGTCAGTGTGAGCAGCTCTATAAAAGCAGACGTTCTGTCAGTTTGCTGCCCATCAACCTGGGAAGGGTTATAAGAACGTTTCCAAACTATCTGGAGTCCATCGTTCTACAGAGAGAAAGATTATTCACAAGCTGAAAACATTCAGGACAGCTGTCAATCTGCCCAGGAGTGGACGTCCCAGCAAGGTCACCCCAAGGTCAGAAACCCAAGAGCTACATCTCAGACTCTGCAGGCCTCAGTTAGCATGTTAAAGGTTAAAGGTCACCCCAAGGTCACTTTCTCACACACTGCTGCTACCAGCGGCTGGATCAGGACGCCGTCACATGGTCAGGAATGCGCGGCGGCGTGGGGGGAAGCTGGCTGGGCCGGCGCTGTTTATCAGCCTGTATGTGTTTCTGAGGTCACGTTCGTGTTTCTGAGGTCACGTTTCTGTTTCTGAGGTCACGTTTGTGTTTCTGAGGTCGCGTTCGTGTTTCTAAGGTCACGTTCGTGTTTCTGAGGTCACGTTTCTGTTTCTGAGGTCACGTTCGTGTTTCTGAGGTCACGTTCGTGTTTCTGAGGTCACGTTCGTGTTTCTGAGGTCACGTTTCTGTTTCTGAGGTCACGTTTGTGTTTCTGAGGTCGCGTTCGTGTTTCTAAGGTCACGTTCGTGTTTCTGAGGTCACGTTTCTGTTTCTGAGGTCACGTTCGTGTTTCTGAGGTCACGTTCGTGTTTCTGAGGTCACGTTTGTGTTTCTGAGGTCACGTTCGTGTTTCTGAGGTCACGTTCGTGTTTCTGAGGTCACGTTCGTGTTTCTGAGGTCACGTTTCTGTTTCTGAGGTCACGTTCGTGTTTCTGAGGTCGCGTTCGTGTTTCTGAGGTCGCGTTTGTGTTTCTGAGGTCACGTTTGTGTTTCTGAGGTCACGTTTGTGTTTCTGAGGTCGCGTTTGTGTTTCTGAGGTCGCGTTCGTGTTTCTGAGGTCGCGTTTGTGTTTCTGAGGTCACGTTCGTGTTTCTGAGGTCATTTTTGTGTTTCTGAGGTCACGTTTGTGTTTCTGAGGTCGCGTTTGTGTTTCTGAGGTCGCGTTTCTGTTTCTGAGGTCACGTTCGTGTTTCTGAGGTCACGTTCGTGTTTCTGAGGTCACGTTCGTGTTTCTGAGGTCACGTTTCTGTTTCTGAGGTCACGTTCGTGTTTTTCTGAGGTCACGTTCGTGTTTCCGAGGTCACGTTCGTGTTTCTGAGGTCACGTTCGTGTTTCTGAGGTCGCGTTTGTGTTTCTGAGGTCGCGTTTGTGTTTCTGAGGTCACGTTTGTGTTTCTGAGGTCACGTTTGTGTTTCTGAGGTCACGTTTGTGTTTCTGAGGTCACGTTCGTGTTTCTGAGGTCACGTTCGTGTTTCTGAGGTCACGTTCGTGTTTCTGAGGTCACGTTTGTGTTTCTGAGGTCACGTTTGTGTTTCTGAGGTCGCGTTTGTGTTTCTGAGGTCACGTTCGTGTTTCTGAGGTCACGTTCGTGTTTCTGAGGTCACGTTTCTGTTTCTGAGGTCACGTTCGTGTTTTTCTGAGGTCACGTTCGTGTTTCTGAGGTCACGTTCGTGTTTCTGAGGTCGCGTTTGTGTTTCTGAGGTCGCGTTCGTGTTTCTGAGGTCGCGTTTGTGTTTCTGAGGTCACGTTCGTGTTTCTGAGGTCATTTTTGTGTTTCTGAGGTCACGTTTGTGTTTCTGAGGTCGCGTTTGTGTTTCTGAGGTCGCGTTCGTGTTTCTGAGGTCACGTTCGTGTTTCTGAGGTCACGTTCGTGTTTCTGAGGTCACGTTTCTGTTTCTGAGGTCACGTTCGTGTTTTTCTGAGGTCACGTTCGTGTTTCCGAGGTCACGTTCGTGTTTCTGAGGTCACGTTCGTGTTTCTGAGGTCACGTTCGTGTTTCTGAGGTCGCGTTTGTGTTTCTGAGGTCGCGTTTGTGTTTCTGAGGTCGCGTTCGTGTTTCTGAGGTCGCGTTCGTGTTTCTGAGGTCACGTTCGTGTTTCTGAGGTCACGTTCGTGTTTCTGAGGTCACGTTCGTGTTTCTGAGGTCACGTTCGTGTTTCTGAGGTCACGTTTGTGTTTCTGAGGTCGCGTTTGTGTTTCTGAGGTCGCGTTTGTGTTTCTGAGGTCGCGTTTGTGTTTCTGAGGTCACGTTCGTGTTTCTGAGGTCACGTTCGTGTTTCTGAGGTCACGTTTCTGTTTCTGAGGTCACGTTCGTGTTTTTCTGAGGTCACGTTCGTGTTTCTGAGGTCACGTTCGTGTTTCTGAGGTCGCGTTTGTGTTTCTGAGGTCGCGTTCGTGTTTCTGAGGTCGCGTTTGTGTTTCTGAGGTCGCGTTTGTGTTTCTGAGGTCACGTTCGTGTTTCTGAGGTCATTTTTGTGTTTCTGAGGTTACGTTTGTGTTTCTGAGGTTACGTTTGTGTTTCTGAGGTCACGTTTGTGTTTCTGAGGTTACGTTTGTGTTTCTGAGGTCACGTTTGTGTTTCTGAGGTCATTTTTGTGTTTCTGAGGTCACGTTCGTGTTTCTGAGGTCACGTTCGTGTTTCTGAGGTCACGTTCGTGTTTCTGAGGTCATGTTTGTGTTTCTGAGGTCACGTTTGTGTGCACGGCGGGCTCGGCTGTGTTCAGGGAACAGCTCACTTCCTTGTTTGCACAGAGAAGCTGCTGTTGATGCTCTCTGCTGAGTTTTATTTGATGTTTTCTGTCCCAGTGGAGCAGACAGCTGCTGTTTCCGACGGTCCCCGAACACATCACTAAGAGATAAAATAGTTCAGTTTGTTGGATTAAACCAGTTCATCTTATTTTGAAAGGATTTTAGATTCAGAACATTTTGGGCTTCTGGGCTTATTTAAAGAACTTTTATTTTCCAGACGCTACTTTTGGAGTTTTACGGAACTCTTAAAGTAAGTTTTTAAAAGCCTGAGACGGGGGTCTGAGTGTTAACTAACCCCCCCCCCCCGCTCTGTTTCTGCCTGCAGACGGCTCTGAGCTCCTTCTTCCAGGAGGCCAACATCCCCGGCCACCACCAGATGGTAAGTCCGCTGTTACCCCCCAAGCTGTTACCCCCCCAGCTGTTACCCCCCCAGCTGTTACCCCCCCAGCTGTTACCCCAGGTTTTTATTCTGGCATCATTTTCTGAAAGAAAAAAAAAAAAGAGCTTCTGAAGATGATTTTAATGTTTTAATGCTGCTGTAGAGTTAGACCAAACTCCTAAATATTAAAACTGTCGTCACGGTAACCCTCTACGGTGCCCAGAAACACACCGAACGTTTTGCTTTTATTCCCAAAACCGACCAAAAAGATGTGCCGAGAGCTGCTGAAGAGAGACTTCAACAGCTGTGGTGTTGCCCGGCAACAGTCCACATGGTCGGAATGTCTCCAACATGAAGGCAGGACTTTAAAAAAAAAGCCGATCGGACAAATTCATCTTTGCTTTTTGTCACCTCGAAATCCAAAACATGGTTTCAAGTTTGTGGCAAACAGCAAACTTTGGTTAAATGTGGCTTAAAGAGTGCAGGAAGCCTGGAGAATCCTGGAGAAGCCTGGAAAAGCCTGGAGAATCCATATCTGGGATCCATATCTGGCCCAGAGATTTTTCAGCTGACAGTTGAACAGCTGAAGGTTTCCATCCTTCTTTAGCGTGAAACAGACTTCAGATTTAACCATCTCAGGCTGTGAAACCCGGAGAAACCTTCCTCCTCGGTGCAGAAACCACATGTGACACAGCTGTTGGTGTGCAGCCAGCGTTCAGCAGACGAACAGACGCAGCCTTGTAGCCTCCCCCCGCTGCTGTTATTATTTAGGGTGACATCACCTGCAGGAACACGAAGGTGAAGCTGCCAGACAGCTGCTGAGTTTCCTGTTTGCACAGCTGGGCGTGGGGGAGACCGCCGCCACAACCAGGAAGTTTGTTTCTGTTTTAGCCTGAGAAGAAGAACACAGCCGCCGTGAGTCAGAGAAACGTGTCTGTGGGGGGGGGGATACACCTGTGCTGACATCACTGCAGCTCATTCAGCAGCTTTGACCTGTTTTTATCCAGTCAGCTAAAGTGGAGCGAGGCGAACTGTGGCTGCTAACAACCGCCACGTTAGAACATGTGAACCAGGAGGCTGGTTCTCAGAAACTAAGTTTACACTTTACACGAAAACGGGTTAAAAACGCAAAACCTTTTTGCGGATGCACTATATCGTTTAGATGGTAACAGCGTTTTGGGGACGTGAAACCGCCCTCCAGAGTGGAATTATTGAAAACGCTCCACTGTCGCGCCACTGTGTAAAGGATGAAAAACGCAAAACTGCGTTTCTCGTCACATAGAAATGACGTGACGAGCATAATAAAGCGCCAGGAAACCGTGGGAAACACATCAGTAGGCTATCAACATGTCCGTCCCTGCGGACTTTCAACTCGCCTTAGGCGCGGTAACTGACGTTCACGAGTCATTTCATCAGATAACAGCAATGATGAGCGAGAGTAGTAAAGAACAGACCAAAAATATGAACTACGTTCTTCAAATTCTTGAAGTTCATAGAGAGAGCAGGCGACCTAGCCATCTGGCGTGTTTACTGCATCGATAAATATGAAACGTCACACACTTTTGCGTTTCCGTATGCACGCAGATTTTCACCCTAAAACGCTCGTCTAAATGCAGATTTAAAAGTGAAAACGAAACGCCACTTCCGTGTAAAGGTAGCCTAAAGCGAACTCTCTGTCAGGCTGCACGAGATGTTCGGACTTCCCTTCCAACCGGCTCTCGCAGCTCGGTGAACACGCTGGCGTTCAGCATCATCAGACCGCACGCCACAGAACAGCGCCGTCCGGTCAGCACGCCGCCGCCGCAGCCTGACGCGCTCAGACGAACACGCCAACATCTGCAGCTCTCTGAATAACAGCCGTCGTTTTCAGTGGGATGAAAAACAATCCTTCAGGTCAGAAGCTTTTTCACATCTCAGGATCAAACTCGTATAAAAAAAACTAACAATCGTTTTGAACCATTTGTGCCTCTAACTCATGCACATTTGAGACGTTTCATTCAAACTTTACGTAAAAGTCTACGAGAAATGATGTTACTCCTCATTTTCATTCAGGAGATTATATCCTCATTTCACCGTATATAGTTTTTACGGCATTAAATAGAAGATAACAGGAGGTACGGATTAAGGCGGGGCTTATAGACAGGCCGCCTCCTGGTGGGGAGTTTCTGCAGGTAGTGGGGTGACGTCCATCCATTCTCTTAAAGCTAAGCTAAACAGTTTAAGCCAAACTAACCAGTTTAAGCTAAGCTAACACTTTAAGCTAAACTAACCACTTTAAGCCAAGCTAACAATTTAACCTAAGCTACCAGTTTAAGCCAAGCTAACACTTTAAGCTAAGCTAACACATTAAGCTAAGCTAACCAGTTTAAGCTAAGCTAACAATTTAACCTAAGCTACCAGTTTAAGCCAAGCTAACACTTTAAGCTAAGCTAACACATTAAGCTAAACTAACAGTTTAAGCCAAACTAACCAGTTTAAGCCAAGCTAACAATTTAACCTAAGCTACCAGTTTAAGCCAAGCTAACCAGTTTAAGCTAAGCTAACACATTAAGCTAAACTAACAGTTTAAGCCAAACTAACCAGTTTAAGCTAAGCTAACACATTAAGCTAAGCTAACCAGTTTAAGCCAAGCTAACACATTAAGCTAAGCTAACAGTTTAAGCCAAGCTAACCAGCTACATGTGAGCTTTTCCTTTAAGAGAAGTTGTTTCATAACACCAACATGGGTTCATAACACCCCCCCCCCCTGTATTTCTGGCCGACACCTGACTCCTGTGTGTGTTTGTTAGTGCGTCCGTGCTGCCAGCAGCCCAACACCTTTTCAAACGGCTGTAATTGATGTCCTCGCTGAGGACTTTTGGCATTTGGAGGCGAGCAGCTGAGGGCTCGTGTGTCCTCAGAGGGTTGTTCTGTTTTTACAAACGCCGGTTGGTCGATTGACCTCCACGACTCCCTTTTAGGAGCGGACGCCCCGCAGCTGCTCTCCACCTTCACCTGTGCTCGTGGCTTTAAAGAAAAAGTGGAAATGATTTGTTTTTCAGATCTGATATCAGATTTTTGGTGTGTGTTTTTGGATCAAAGCTCTCAGTCTGCCTGATGTTTAACATCTCATCCCCCCCCCCACAGATGTGTACCCCCAGAAACACCCCCGCCACGCCGCCGAACTTCCCCGACGCCATCACCATGTTCTCCAAGCTGCGGGCGTCCGAGTGCGGCCCCGGCGCCGGCCCCTCCCCCTCCCAGGTGTCCATGGCCTGCTCGCCGCCGCCCTCCTCCACGTCGGGCTTCGGCTCCTTCTGGGCCTCCTCGCCGCCCCGCCACCAGCCGGCGTGGCTGCCCCCGTCCTCGCCCACGGGTCACCACATGTCCCACCACTACCACCACCACATGCAACAGACTCCCATGTGGCCCCCCGTGTCTCAGCCCAGCGGCGCCCAGCAGCCGCCCGTCATGTCGGCGCTGCACGGTCAGAGATGAGACCGACCGGCTGGAGCCAATGAATCTTTTCTGGGGGGACGGGGCTTGTTTTATGGGGGGGGGGGGTTTCATGTGTGGAATAATACAGAGGAGGACAAAGACGCTGCCGTTTTTCTACACAGTGGACGATGATTCTGTCATCTTCATCATCGAAGCCGAGGAAGAACCCAAAAACTGTTGGGGGGGCTTTCTCCTCACATCGATGCAAACAGCCAGGACCCGACGGGGCTCCTCCTGAGGATCGCAGCCATGTGACCATCAGTTTGTTCTTTTTACTTCTTAGAAACTTTGATGGTGTTCAGAAATAATGGGACAGGAAAACAGCAATAACCAGCAGAGGAAGAGGAGCTGCAATCATATAAAACTGGACTGAATGTGTGTGTGTGTACAGAGTTTCATTTACAGCCATAAAAAAAAAAAGCAGGAAGTGTTTAAGTTAAACATCTGGATGCAGAATCTGGAGTTCAGAGTTTATCGCTTCTTTAGGCTCAGATTGATTCTCAGTTCCAGCCTTCCGAAAAGTGAAGATTTGTTTCGTTCAGCCTGTTTGGGCTCAAAAGACGCCAGAAAGTCCAAAAATATTCAGAATTTGATGCAGAATATACCTGAAAATCTTTATTTCAGGACTTTTTCAGAGCATAAACGTTTAAGAAGAAGCAGCTCTGGCTCATTTTCTGCTGAAAGAAGAAAAATCACTCGCGTGGTGAGTTTGGATCGTACGGAACAGGCTGAAGCTTTATTGGACACAAACTAATTCTGTTTGTGTCAGGAAGTGAGTTTAAGATGAGTTTTTCATCCAGATGTTTAGAGCAGCTGTTTTAATGGGTTTAAAGCAGGAGGAAGTCATGGAAACGGCGTCTCGTGCACACACAGGGAGTGAAGGCGGGAGGTGGAGAAACCTGCAATAATGTGAGGTTTGGGGGGGGTTAGTGAATAAAAAGAACCCCCGTTTAACGGGATCTGAGCCCCCCGCCGGTACCTCAGTGATGCTCCGCCGCCGGCGCTCAGCCGCTCCTACCTCCGTGCACTCTGAATGTATCTCTGTTTTTTTTACCCGTCACAAACGTTTTTAAAGGACTCACCCGTAGATTAGCTCACCTTAAAACGGTCACCGGGGGGGCAGGGCGCCGCTTCTGCTCCCCACACAGACAATCAGCTGTTTGTTTGGGCGCCGCTGGCTTCTGGTCGCCGTGGCAGCAGAGCGTCTCCGGGCGGCTGGGCCGCAGAGGCAAAGCTGAGAGGGTTAAATGCATCGGATGCATTACAAAAGGTTCGGGGCCACACAGACGGCCTTTAAAGGACCGTCGCTGAGCGCTTCCTGCAGGGAAAGTGTTACACAGAACCACCAGCAGCTTTACAGGCCGATCCAATCTGTGTCCTCACGTTCTGAGCCTGGCCCTTTAAATGGGATTTATTCTCCTGTTGTTGGCGACGGGCCGCCTGGTTGCCGGGGCTCGGGCCCCTAGTTGCCGGGGGCCCTGCCCCTGGTTGCCGGGCTCGGGCCCTGGTTGCCGGGGGCTGGGCCCCTAGTTGCCGGGGCTCGGGCCCCTGGTTGCCGGGGCTCGGGCCCCTAGTTGCCGGGGGCCCGGCCCCTGGTTGCCGGGGCTCGGGCCCCTGGTTGCCGGGGCTCGGGCCCCTGGTTGCCGGGGCTCGGGCCCCTGGTTGCCGGGGCTCGGGCCCCTGGTTGCCGGGGCTCAGCTGATGTGTCCCAGCCGCTCGGAGAAGTTTACAAACCTCTCATTCAACTCATTTTATACTTTTGTTTCTGTCTCACAGATCTTCTGAAATTCACTTTAATCCATGAACGGCTTTGTGTTCATTTCCTCTGTTTAAATTTCTATTTATATGTTTAATAAAAACCAGTTACGATCTGTCGTCTCTTCACACGTGTTTTTTCTTCTTCTGCTCGGCTGAAGAGGATGTGGTCGGAGGAGAGTGTCAAACTGAGGCGGCGTTTAGTTTCTCTGCAGTTCAACTGGAACTGCAGTCTCAGTTTTTACTGTTAAAGCTGCTGCAGTCTCACAGTTTTTACTGTTAAAGCTGCTGCAGTCTCACAGTTTTTACTGTTAAAGCTGCTGCAGTCTCACAGTTTTTACTGTTAAAGCTGCTGCAGTCTCACAGTTTTTACTGTTAAAGCTGATGCAGTCTCACAGTTTTTACTGTTAAAGCTGCTGCAGACTCAGTTTTTACTGTTAAATCTGCTGCAGTCTCACAGTTTTTACTGTTAAAGCTGCTGCAGTCTCACAGTTTTTACTGTTAAAGCTGCTGCAGTCTCACAGTTTTTACTGTTAAAGCTGCTGCAGACTCAGTTTTTACTGTTAAATCTGCTGCAGTCTCACAGTTTTTACTGTTAAAGCTGCTGCAGTCTCACAGTTTTTACTGTTAAAGCTGCTGCAGTCTCACAGTTTTTACTGTTAAAGCTGCTGCAGTCTCACAGTTTTTACTGTTAAAGCTGCTGCAGTCTCACAGTTTTTACTGTTAAAGCTGCTGCAGACTCAGTTTTTACTGTTAAAGCTGCTGCAGACTCAGTTTTTACTGTTAAAGCTGCTGCAGATTCAGTTTTTACTGTTAAAGCTGCTGCAGTCTCACAGTTTTTACTGTTAAAGCTGCTGCAGTCTCACAGTTTTTACTGTTAAAGCTGCTGCAGTCTCACAGTTTTTACTGTTAAAGCTGCTGCAGTCTCACAGTTTTTACTGTTAAAGCTGCTGCAGTCTCACAGTTTTTACTGTTAAAGCTGCTGCAGTCTCAGTTTTTACTGTTAAAGCTGCTGCAGACTCAGTTTTTACTGTTAAAGCTGCTGCAGATTCAGTTTTTACTGTTAAAGCTGCTGCAGTCTCACAGTTTTTACTGTTAAAGCTGCTGCAGATTCAGTTTTTACTGTTAAAGCTGCTGCAGTCTCAGTTTTTACTGTTAAAGCTGATGCAGTCTCACAGTTTTTACTGTTAAAGCTGCTGCAGTCTCAGTTTTTACTGTTAAAGCTGCTGCAGACTCAGTTTTTACTGTTAAAGCTGCTGCAGTCTCACAGTTTTTACTGTTAAAGCTGCTGCAGACTCAGTTTTTACTGTTAAAGCTGATGCAGTCTCACAGTTTTTACTGTTAAAGCTGCTGCAGTCTCACAGTTTTTACTGTTAAAGCTGCTGCAGTCTCACAGTTTTTACTGTTAAAGCTGCTGCAGACTCAGTTTTTACTGTTAAAGCTGCTGCAGTCTCACAGTTTTTACTGTTAAAGCTGCTGCAGTCTCACAGTTTTTACTGTTAAAGCTGCTGCAGACTCAGTTTTTACTGTTAAAGCTGCTGCAGACTCAGTTTTTACTGTTAAAGCTGCTGCACATTCAGTTTTTACTGTTAAAGCTGCTGCAGTCTCACAGTTTTTACTGTTAAAGCTGCTGCAGTCTCAGTTTTTACTGTTAAAGCTGCTGCAGACTCAGTTTTTACTGTTAAAGCTGCTGCAGACTCAGTTTTTACTGTTAAAGCTTCTGCAGACTCAGTTTTTACTGTTAAAGCTGCTGCAGACTCAGTTTTTACTGTTAAAGCTGCTGCAGTCTCACAGTTTTTACTGTTAAAGCTGCTGCAGTCTCAGTTTTCACTGTTAAAGCTGCTGCAGACTCAGTTTTTACTGTTAAAGCTGCTGCAGACTCTCAGTTTTTACTGTTAAAGCTGCTGCAGACTCAGTTTTTACTGTTAAAGCTGCTGCAGTCTCACAGTTTTTACTGTTAAAGCTGCTGCAGTCTCACAGTTTTTACTGTTAAAGCTGCTGCAGACTCAGTTTTTACTGTTAAAGCTGCTGCAGTCTCACAGTTTTTACTGTTAAAGCTGCTGCAGACTCAGTTTTTACTGTTAAAGCTGCTGCAGTCTCAGTTTTTACTGTTAAAGCTGCTGCAGTCTCACAGTTTTTACTGTTAAAGCTGCTGCAGACTCAGTTTTTACTGTTAAAGCTGCTGCAGTCTCACAGTTTTTACTGTTAAAGCTGCTGCAGACTCAGTTTTTACTGTTAAAGCTGCTGCAGACTCAGTTTTTACTGTAAAAGCTGCTGCAGACTCAGTTTTTACTGTTAAAGCTGCTGCAGACTCAGTTTTTACTGTTAAAGCTGCTGCAGTCTCAGTTTTTACTGTTAAAGCTGCTGCAGACTCAGTTTTTACTGTTAAAGCTGCTGCAGACTCAGTTTTTACTGTAAAAACTGCTGCAGACTCAGTTTTTACTGTTAAAGCTGCTGCAGACTCAGTTTTTACTGTTAAAGCTGCTGCAGTCTCACAGTTTTTACTGTTAAAGCTGCTGCAGACTCAGTTTTTACTGTTAAAGCTGCAGCAGTCTCACAGTTTTTACTGTTAAAGCTGCTGCAGTCTCACAGTTTTTACTGTTTAAGCTGCTGCAGACTCAGTTTTTACTGTTAAAGCTGCTGCAGATTCAGTTTTTACTGTTAAAGCTGCTGCACATTCAGTTTTTACTGTTAAAGCTGCTGCAGACTCAGTTTTTACTGTTAAAGCTGCTGCAGTCTCACAGTTTTTACTGTTAAAGCTGCTGCAGACTCAGTTTTTACTGTTAAAGCTGCTGCAGTCTCACAGTTTTTACTGTTAAATCTGCTGCAGTCTCACAGTTTTTACTGTTAAAGCTGCTGCAGTCTCACAGTTTTTACTGTTTAAGCTGCTGCAGACTCAGTTTTTACTGTTAAAGCTGCTGCAGATTCAGTTTTTACTGTTAAAGCTGCTGCACATTCAGTTTTTACTGTTAAAGCTGCTGCAGACTCAGTTTTTACTGTTAAAGCTGCTGCAGTCTCACAGTTTTTACTGTTAAAGCTGCGGCAGTCTCAGTTTTTACTGTTAAAGCTGCTGCAGTCTCACAGTTTTTACTGTTAAAGCTGCTGCAGACTCACAGTTTTTACTGTTAAAGCTGCTGCAGACTCAGTTTTTACTGTTAAAGCTGCAGCAGTCTCACAGTTTTTACTGTTAAAGCTGCTGCAGTCTCACAGTTTTTACTGTTTAAGCTGCTGCAGACTCAGTTTTTACTGTTAAAGCTGCTGCACATTCAGTTTTTACTGTTAAAGCTGCTGCACATTCAGTTTTTACTGTTAAAGCTGCTGCAGTCTCACAGTTTTTACTGTTAAAGCTGCGGCAGTCTCAGTTTTTACTGTTAAAGCTGCTGCAGACTCAGTTTTTACTGTTAAAGCTGCTGCAGACTCAGTTTTTACTGTTAAAGCTGCAGCAGACTCAGTTTTTACTGTTAAAGCTGCTGCAGACTCAGTTTTTACTGTTAAAGCTGCTGCAGACTCAGTTTTTACTGTTAAAGCTGCAGCAGACTCAGTTTTTACTGTTAAAGCTGCTGCAGACTCTCAGTTTTTACTGTTAAAGCTGCTGCAGTCTCACAATTTTTACTGTTAAAGCTGCTGCAGTCTCACAGTTTTTACTGTTAAAGCTGCTGCAGACTCAGTTTTTATGATTAACAGGAGGATGAGACGTCTCTTTAATGATCAACACCCCACAGATCAGAGGTGGGAGGCGACTGCACGTTAACTTAAAGGATAAATCGGGTTTATTGTTCCTCTGATCCACTGTAACTTTCAGTGTTAATCACTAACGATGAAAGCGGCGCAGCAGCAACAGATTATTGAACCGGTGAAACTCGCCGTCAGAGCTTTCAGTCCCAGTGAAGCCAGTTTGTTCCGGTCTGAAAACGGGTTTTGAACAGCACGAGGCTCTGAGGCCGTGCTGGCTGAACAGGGTTAGTGAGCAACACCAAGGCAGCTTTTGTTTTCTTTCTTTCTGTCGCAACACGTCTGTCAGACCTGCAGCTGAGAGTTTCAACAGTTTTACTCTGGGGTGAAAGTGCATTTAAAGAGGTTTTAAAGGTCGCTTTGGCCTGATGGAGACCGACTCAGAGCCTCAGATTGCTCTTTAAAGGACTTCCAGCTTCAAACTGTTTACCACAATCATGTTTAGCTGTAGAAAAAATACCTTAAACTATCTTTTTCCAACTTGAAATTTTTCCTAAAGGGACCCCATCATTAGAAAAAGTCATACTTTATTTTTGCAGTCTCACAGTTTTTATTGTGTAACAAAAAAGTACATGATAAAAAATGCATTGAATTGAGTTGAATAGATAAATAACAGGTGGTTTCATCATACAAAATAGATTTTAGATTTAAAATTCAATTAAGTTTTATTTTGGGGCTTTCGTAGGGCGGGTCATTTTTGACCCGTAGGACAAAGGGAGTAAACACAATGTTAAGACCGCACAAAGGGTTAAAAAGACTCAGATTGAAATTCCTGAACGGCAGGAAAGCGTCGGGGTGAGTTGTAACCGCAGCTCAGCTCATGTTTGTGTGAACAGGATGTTCGCTGCTGCTGACAGGATGATGCAACACTCTGACTCAGTCACACAGCATCCTGCTGCTAAAAACATCTGAGGGCTAATCCGCCGCTGAAAATAGACCCGAGAGAGCAGAGCAACGAAGGTGAAACTATCTGAGCACATGCAGATTTATTTTGGGGGATTTGTTGGGAGTGAACATGTGAGGAAGAGGTTTAATGTTCTCCCCCGAGAGGAAAAACTCTCCCAACACCAGGATGTGATGAACACTCGTGTTTATTAGTGACAGCAGAGCTGGAACACTCGGCAGAAGCAGGAAGTCCTCAGAGTGATGAAGGTTACCTCTGCGGCGCCACCTACAGGTCGAGCGGCTCGTCTGCAGCCTGAGAGGTGGAGCTCTGAGACGGGCAGCAGCCGAGAGCCGAGAGGGGCGAGTCCCGCCCGGAGAGGCTGGAGGCTGGAGGGGGGAGAGAGGGGGGAGGGAGGGGGAGGGGGGGGGGGGGGGGGACAGCGGTTTGATGAAACAGGCTCCACTGGGATGTTTCTGATTCAATTCAATTCAAGTTTATTGTCAATTCTGCATATGTACCGGACATACAAGGATTGAAATTACGTTACTCTCCTACCAAGGCTGCAGCTAAAAAGAGATTTATACAAACACTAAGAACATCTAAGCTAAATAAATAAAATATCCAAAATAAGGCACTAAAATAAGAAAAGACATACATAAGACAATATGGACAGTGCATTCCTCCCATGGAGGAATAAGGAGGTAGTACATGGAGGTTATAACGGTTAGACAATATTGCAATAATACCAGTATAAAATTTTGTGGATTAAGGTGCAAGAAATTTGTAAAATAGCTTAAGGCTGGCTAAAGTGGTCAATGCATAACTATGCTAAAATTAAGACTTGAAAGGATGGTGGAAAAGGAAGTGATCACCTCCACCTGGGCCTGACTCACCTGGGCCTGACTCACCTGGGCCTGACTCACCTGGGCCTGACTCACCTGGGCCTGACTCACCTGGGCCTGACTCACCTGGGCCTGACTCACCCGGGCCTGACTCACCCGAGCCTGACTCACCCGAGCCTGACTCACCCGAGCCTGACTCACCCGGGCCTGACTCACCTGGGCCTGACTCACCTGGGCCTGACTCACCTGAGCCTGACTCACCCGGGCCTGACTCACATGGGCCTGACTCACCTGGGCCTGACTCACCTGGGCCTGACTCACCTGGGCCTGACTCACCTGAGCGGCTGCTCTTGGCACTGAGGGGCTGGTGGTGGACCGGAGTGTTGTGTCCCACCTCCGGGGACACGGCAGCTCTGTGGGAGGCGGAGCTCCTGGCTTTGTCTTTCGTCTTGCACACGCCTGCAGTCATCAGAGAGCATGTGGGACAAAGGTTACCCATGGCAACCACACCTTTACCCACGACAACCGCACGTTTAACCACGACGACCGCACCTTTAACCACGAAAAATGCACCTTTAACCACGACGACCGCACCTTTAACCACGACAAACGCACCTTTAACCACGACGACCGCACCTTTAACCACGACGACCGCACCTTTAACCACGACAAACGCACCTTTAACCACGACAAACGCACCTTTAACCACGACGACCGCACCTTTAACCACGACAAACGCACCTTTAACCACGACAAACGCACCTTTAACCACGACGACCGCACCTTTAACCACGACAAACGCACCTTTAACCACGACAAACGCACCTTTAACCACGACAAACGCACCTTTAACCACGACGACCGCACCTTTAACCACGACGACCGCACCTTTAACCACGACGACCGCACCTTTAACCACGACGACCGCACCTTTAACCACGACGACCGCACCTTTAACCACGACAAACGCACCTTTAACCACGACAAACGCACCTTTAACCACGACGACCGCACCTTTAACCACGACGACCGCACCTTTAACCACGACGACCGCACCTTTAACCACGACAAACGCACCTTTAACCACGACGACCGCACCTTTAACCACGACCACCGCACCTTTAACCACGACGACCGCACCTTTAACCACGACGACCGCACCTTTAACCACGACAAACGCACCTTTAACCACGACGACCGCACCTTTAACCACGACGACCGCACCTTTAACCACGACAAACGCACCTTTAACCACGACGACCGCACCTTTAACCACGACCACCGCACCTTTAACCACGACGACCGCACCTTTAACCACGACGACCGCACCTTTAACCACGACAAACGCACCTTTAACCACGACAAACGCACCTTTAACCACGACAAACGCACCATTTACCAAGACGACCGCACCTTTAACCACGACGACCGCATCTTTAACCACGACGACCGCTGATCTCAAGCGGTTGGCGGCTGCTTTAACAATCAGACAGGAAGGATGCAGCTTCATGGAAACAATAAAGATCACTGTGTCAGTCAGAGTTTTTATGTCCATCTGAAATGGAACCGGACCGACACCCAGATCATAGATCAGGGGGTGAGAATCCCTCATCTCCACTCAGGTGGTCCCAGCTGCTCAGTTCATGCTCCAAAGCTCCATCTTTCTGCATCTTTTAGTAAAATCAGACCTTGGGTTTGTGGTTGAAGGCATCATCATCGCAGCTTTTACAAAGACAAACATGCGTAGAATACTCTCCGTACAGGCAACAGTTTAGCTGCTGAAAGCTTAACGAAACACAGAAACTGGGTTTACGGAGCCGACGTGCAGCTGTTACCGGCTGCGTTTCAACATCTGGCTGCTGGGAAATGACAGGCAGCTTTAGCTTAAAGGTGCGGAGACTCGGCTGGTTTGATCACATGATGTAAACATCAGATTCACCACCAAAACTCACCGTCTTTGGTAGCGATGGTTGGTAGTTTGGTTTCGGTGTTCCTGATTGCCGGGACGTTCAGGCTACCTTTGTAAATACGCCCGTCCAGTCCGACAATGTCAAACTCCTGCAATCCAACCAAAGCGTGCAGGGAAGGGAAATAAGTCAATGAATAAATAAATGATTCAAAGTGAACTAAATCTGCAGCAGGAGCTTCCCACCTGGATCATGCCCACCACCTCGGCCTGAGCGTGGGGCTTGCTGGGCTGCAGGCCGCTGCGTCTCTGGCTGCTCAGAGTGTTGGTGTGACCCCCCCCGCAGCTGCGCCCCCCCGCCTGGTGGCTGCAGTCGCTCAGCTCAGATATGCGCTCGCTGCTCCGCCAGAGAAGAAGAACAAGAAGAAGAGTCAGCGCCTCCTCTCCACAATACCTTCAGGATGAGTTAAATTCAACCTTTTCCCGTCTTACTCTCATTTTGTCTTAGAACACAGAATAAACTGCAGCGAATTAAAAGGAAATGTTCACATTTGATCTCGTCTGTTGGTCAGAAGCACAGAAAACAATCTGAATATTATATTTACAGCCTGTTAGGTGACATAACTTCATTATTTCTTGTATTATATTATATTTACAGCCTATTAGGTGACATAACTTCATTATTTCTTGTATTATATTATATTTCCAGCCCGTTAGGTGACATAACTTCATTATTTCTTGTATTATATTATATTTCCAGCCCGTTAGGTGACATAACTTCATTATTTCTTGTATTATATTATATTTCCAGCCCGTTAGGTGACATAACTTCATTATTTCTTGTGTTATATTATATTTCCAGCCCGTTAGGTGACATAACTTCAGCTGCAGTCTGGTCTGTATCCGTGTTGTGGGTGCAGTTTACTCTGGTGTTTTCCACAGTGAAGAACAAACCTGAAGAGGCTGGTCTTACAAAAGAAGAGTGAAGTTTCAGCTAAACCGTGGACAGATTCAGAGTGTTCTCCCTGACTGGACCTGACTCACTGCTGGCCTTCTCCTGAGTGCTGGTTCTGGCTCCATCCCAGCCTCTCTAAGCTCTCTATCTGCCTGTACATGAGGGCGTGGCTCTGTCTCAGCTGGTGCCGCCTCCTGTCTGAGTTGTAGCGTCTGGTTCCGGGTTTCAGGCTGAGACGGTGAGAGCAGCACAGAGCAGACACTGAGGCTAACAGCTGCGGCAGCATGCGTTGTACATCCAGCTGTGAGGGAAGGGAAGCCGCGCTCACCTCCGGTCGTGCTGACGGAGCTGCTCCATGGCTCCGTACACGATGAACGGCCTCATGGACTTGTGGGAGGGAAACGCAGGCATGGATGGCAGCGTCACCAGGTGCCTTGAATCACCCAGAGAGGAGACACAGACACACTTATAGTTAGCAGATGTTGTGTGAATCAGACAGGAAATAAATACGAATGATCCTAATAATAAGCCGAGTTTTCTCACGGTCCGGGGGTGTGCTTCAGTATCGGCCGATCACACGAGAGGCAGTGGAATCTCTCCACCAGCTGCCTGGAAGCAGACACAAAAACACGTCACTTTCCATCAGAGGTTACTCTGACAAAGAACAGAAACTTTCTACGGATTTATGGACCAGAGGAGCGAGCAGGATGCAGTGCTGTCAGGCGAGCTTCATCAGTGGGGCTCACAGCGTCTGAGGAGCCTGGACTCATCAGGCTCAGGTCCAACATCACCAGGTGGGACAACCTCACTTTAAAGGGATAGTTCGCCTCTTGACATGAAGCTGTATGACATCCCATATCAGCAACATCATTTATGATCATCTTCTTACCCCCTGCTGCATCCTGTGAGCAGAGTTCCAGCCTCGTTTTGGTGTTGATGAAGGTAGTCCGGCTAGTTGGCTGGGGTTTCAAAAATAAAGCGTTTTGCTTCTCAAAACAATATGCGTTCAACAGAGTAATACATTTGCATCACAAAATCATTCTCCAGGAAAAAGTCAGACCTCACAATCGCTTGGCCCTATTTTCTCTCCCTTCGTATCACTGCCTGCTGTGCAGACCGTGCAGGCCGAGCAGCAAACACCGTAACAGGCGCGGCTGTCGGCAGGCGGCAGCAGGCAGTGATACGAAGGGAGAGAAAATAGGGCCAAGCGATTGTGAGGTCTGACTTTTTCATGCACAACGATTTTGTGATGCAAATGTATTACTCTGTTGAACGCATATTGTTTTGAGAAGCAAAACGCTTTATTTTTTAAGCCCCAGCCAACTAGCCGGACTACCTTCATCAACACCAAAACGAGGCTGGAACTCTGCTCACAGGACGCAGCAGGGGGTAAGAAGATGTTCAGAAATGATGTTGCTGATATGGGATGTTATACAGCTTCATGTCAAAAGAGGTGAACTATCCCTTTAAAGCTAACAAACACCCACCTTCAGCCTTGAATTCAGTGTCTTTAAAGGTCTGCAGAACTCTTTTCATCCATTTGAATTAAGTTGAGTCTGACGCCTGAATAAGGAAATAAATACTTTAAGCCGTTAACGTCCTGCTCCACCGTTTGATGGAGCACATTTTCCACCTAAAGATCAGAGGAAGTGAAGCTGAACCACCTCAGCTTTACGTCCTGCAGCTGACTGAGGGCTGAACTATCGAAGCTTTAAGTGATCTAATGGTGAACATTTCTGGACTCACTTCCTGATGCCGGCGGCGTCCTCGTGTTCAGGAGCTCCCTGAGCCTGCAGCTTCTTGTGGATGCTCTTCCAGCGGTCCTCCAGCTGCTTCTTCACAGAGTCCAGCTCGATCCTGTTCAGCTGCACCCAGCACACAACTCTGAGTCAACTTTCTGGATCATCAAACCATTTACAACACAAACTGAAGCTGAATGATGTGGCCAGAATTTCAGCTTAACAAGGAATCTGCAGGAGTCATTTATTATAATTTTCCTTTACGCTAACGCTGGACACATCCTGTAATTTATGTGCGTTTCCCCCCTGCAGCTGCCTCAGATCTCCCACATTTAGGGCAGGGACTCAGGAAAGTTTCCCAGAATTGAGCTCAGGGCCGGTTTTTGCTATGGGCAATGTGGGCGACCGCCCAGGGCGCACTCACTGTGAGCGGATAGACTGATCCTAGGCCACAACACAAACTGCTTCCTATCCAAATAAACTGGATTTCATTCCTAAAATGAACATCAGGGTTCTAGCTAGGATGAAATTATAGCGTAGTGGTGTAGGCGAGGGAGCGAAGCGACCAAGCCCGGGGGGGGTGACCCCCCCCCTTCCGCGATGCGGAGATTTTGGAAATTTAAGGTAAAAATTGGCCATTCTAGGGGTACCCAAAGGGAGAAATTGTACTTTAAAAACAATAAAGTCTTAATGGGAGATGTTCCCATCTTTGCTTTTGGCAGTGTGTTACCTTCATAACGGACCTTGTCAGAAGACATTAAAACTTAGACATAACCAGGAATAGAGATTAAAAAAAATGTTTATTAAAGTTACACACTTTTCAGTTATCCTGATGACAGACAAACAAACAGACAGACAGACAAACCAACGCAACCAAAAACATAACCTCCTTGACAGAGGTAAAAACAGTAGGGTAAAGCTTAGGTATGACAACAAGTAGGACAGAGAAAGAGACGGAGCATTTGTGGTTGCTTTATTCCATCATCTTTCGTGGAGAGGACTGTTTTCTGTTATTTTCTCGAGCGCCAAGTCAACTGCACGTTCAGCTTAAATGATAACCTGATCAGCTCATCACATATTGTATGTAAGAAGCTTTGAAAAAGCACAGCAACCTTGACCGTTTTTGCTTTCTTCAAATAGGGACGGGTAAAATAGGCTACAGCTATTCTAACATGATTTCTGCCGAATCCCCTTACGTGTGCGCTTCTGCGTGTGTGAGTAACCATGGCTACAGAGCACTCTTACCAGAGATTCCAGGAGCCGCGGACGCAGAGTGCCTCTGCCTGGAGCTACAGTTTCGTCTGCGGTTGTACTGACAGGCAGCGCAACCTTTCTTGGCTGCCATCGCGAAAAATGTGTCAAGTTTGTCAGAAAGGTGAAAATGGCATTGATCTGGCGTTATTGTACAAATAAATACAGACAAAATGCCGTTACGCTGTATTGAAAATAAAACGTAGCGGTCCAAAATTATAGCGTAGCGGGCCGTGACGCAAGTTTGCGCTAGCTAGAACCCTGAACATAGAACCATATACCTTCATGTAATTAACTGGGTTATGTGAAAAAGAGGAGAAACCGGCAAAAGATAAAGGGACGCAGATTTCTATGAGTGACGTAGGCTATAGGCTATCTGTTAGCCTCTTGCTAACATGTTGCTATTAGCCACGACTGTGTTTGATTTTTAGTTTTGCTGAACTAGAATTAGAACTGAGGCATCATGTCCTGCAGCTAATTTCACCCAAAGGGAACCTGGTCTGGTTTGTGTTTGCAACACAACAAGAAGTCCCGACTGGATTATTTTTTTATTGTTATGAGCTATATGCTAAATTAAATAACTTAAATAACTTCTAATATACATTGACATAGTATTTTGTAAGCTACATGTGGGATCTTTTTGTACCTTTTAGTATTTAAGATTATATATAATAAAAAAATACAAATAATATAATATGTTGTTGTGTTGGTGGCGGGGTAAAATCTAGCCGCTGACTGAGCTGGAGTCCTGAACCAGCTGAGGAGCAGCAGGAGGCTGCTGCTGCCTTCCATCTGCCTTACACTCCACCTACCTTACACTCCACCTACCTTACACTCCACCTACCTTACACTCAATCTACCTTACACTCCACCTACCTTACACTCCACCTACCTTACACTCCACCTACCTTACACTCCACCTACCTTACACTCCATCTGCCTTACACTCCACCTACCTTACACTCAATCTACCTTACACTCCACCTACCTTACACTCCACCTACCTTACACTCCACCTACCTTACACTCCATCTACCTTACACTCCACTCCATCTACCTTACACTCCACCTACCTTACACTCCACCTACCTTACACTCAATCTACCTTACACTCCACCTACCTTACACTCAATCTACCTTGCACTCCACCTACCTTACACTCAATCTACCTTACACTCCACCTACCTTACACTCCATCTGCCTTACACTCCACCTACCTTACACTCAATCTACCTTACACTCCACCTACCTTACACTCCACCTACCTTACACTCCATCTACCTTACACTCCATCTACCTTACACTCCACCTACCTTACACTCCACCTACCTTACACTCCACCTACCTTACACTCAATCTACCTTACACTCCACCTACCTTACACTCAATCTACCTTACACTCCACCTACCTTACACTCCACCTACCTTACACTCCACCTACCTTACACTCCATCTGCCTTACACTCCACCTACCTTACACTCAATCTACCTTACACTCCATCTACCTTACACTCCACCTACCTTACACTCCACCTACCTTACACTCCATCTACCTTACACTCCACCTACCTTACACTCCATCTACCTTACACTCCATCTACCTTACACTCCACCTACCTTACACTCCACCTACCTTACACTCCATCTACCTTACACTCCATCTACCTTACACTCCACCTACCTTACACTCCACCTACCTTACACTCCACCTACCTTACACTCCATCTACCTTACACTCCATCTACCTTACACTCCACCTACCTTACACTCCACCTACCTTACACTCCATCTACCTTACACTCCATCTACCTTACACTCCATCTACCTTACACTCCATCTACCTTACACTCCACCTACCTTACACTCAATCTACCTTACACTCCACCTACCTTACACTCCACCTACCTTACACTCCACCTACCTTACACTCCACCTACCTTACACTCCATCTACCTTACACTCCACTCCACCTACCTTACACTCCACTCCATCTACCTTACACTCCACTCCACCTACCTTACACTCCATCTACCTTACACTCCATCTACCTTACACTCCATCTACCTTACACTCCACCTACCTTACACTCCATCTACCTTACACTCCATCTACCTTACACTCCATCTACCTTACACTCCATCTACCTTACACTCCATCTACCTTACACTCCATCTACCTTACACTCCATCTACCTTACACTCCATCTACCTTACACTCCATCTACCTTACACTCCATCTACCTTACACTCCACCTACCTTACACTCCACCTACCTTACACTCCATCTACCTTACACTCCATCTACCTTACACTCCACCTACCTTACACTCCATCTACCTTACACTCCACCTACCTTACACTCCATCTACCTTACACTCCACCTACCTTACACTCCATCTACCTTACACTCCATCTACCTTACACTCCATCTACCTTACACTCCACCTACCTTACACTCCATCTACCTTACACTCCACCTACCTTACACTCCATCTACCTTACACTCCATCTACCTTACACTCCATCTACCTTACACTCCATCTACCTTACACTCCATCTACCTTACACTCCACCTACCTTACACTCCATCTACCTTACACTCCATCTACCTTACACTCCATCTACCTTACACTCCACCTACCTTACACTCCATCTACCTTACACTCCATCTACCTTACACTCCATCTACCTTACACTCCATCTACCTTACACTCCATCTACCTTACACTCCATCTACCTTACACTCCACCTACCTTACACTCCACCTACCTTACACTCCACCTACCTTACACTCCATCTACCTTACACTCCACTCCACCTACCTTACACTCCATCTACCTTACACTCCACTCCACCTACCTTACACTCCACTCCATCTACCTTACACTCCACTCCACCTACCTTACACTCCATCTACCTTGCACTCCACCTACCTTACACTCCATCTACCTTACACTCCACCTACCTTACACTCCATCTACCTTGCACTCCACCTACCTTACACTCCACCTACCTTACACTCCACCTACCTTACACTCCATCTACCTTACACTCCACTCCACCTACCTTACACTCCACCTACCTTACACTCCATCTACCTTACACTCCACCTACCTTACACTCCACCTACCTTACACTCCACCTACCTTACACTCCATCTACCTTACACTCCATCTACCTTACACTCCACCTACCTTACACTCCACCTACCTTACACTCCATCTACCTTACACTCCACCTACCTTACACTCCATCTACCTTACACTCCACCTACCTTACACTCCACCTACCTTACACTCCATCTACCTTACACTCCATCTACCTTACACTCCACCTACCTTACACTCCACCTACCTTACACTCCATCTACCTTACACTCCACCTACCTTACACTCCACCTACCTTACACTCCACCTACCTTACACTCCATCTCAGTGGACAGCCTGTCGATGACTTTGTGCCAGTCCTGCTCCTGGCCCGTCACTTTGTTCAGCAGCTCGTGGAACATGGCGTTCAGCTGCTCTGTGGCCGAGTCGAATTGCAGGCGGCTGACTTTGCTCTCCAGGGCTGATTTATCTGCTTTCTGTGGGCAACAAGCGCAGGTCAGCTGGAGGTGAGACAGCAAACAGACTTTACTCTGCAGCTCAGCTGCTTCCTCAGACACTGAGAAACATTTCATCACCACAGAAAAGGTTTCAGATGAACACAGCCTCTCAGAGCTGCTCAGGTTCAGCACATGGAAGATGTGAGGTGATCCTGCAGCTGCAGCTCTGGGTTACTTTAATGCAGAAAGTGTTCTCTGGTTCAAAGTTTACAGAATAAAATGTGTTTCTCTCTTTCCTGATGATCCTGAAACTTTAAGGTGAGTTTCAGAGCCTTCAGGCTGAAATATGGAATCAAAACATTTCCCTGCTGCTGCTCTTTCAGTCCTTTTCCTTTAAGTTACCGAGCTGTTTAACACATTTCTACATGTTATCCCTCTCTATAACACTGCAGTGTTGTAATGTAATGTAAATGTACTTTATTTCTACAGCCCTTTACAGACAATCCTTACAGTGTACCAAAGTGCTTTACAGCAGGTAATAAATAAAGAGAAGAAGAAGTAAAAACAAATAAAAACAATAAAAGAACAGTGAAAGCAATAAAATCAAATAAGATAAAATAAGATAAAAATGTCATCATACTACTGGGTATTAAAGCTGTCCTAAATAAGCAGGTTTTTAGCCTGGATGTGAAGAGGCCCAGGTCAGAAATAAGACGCAGCTGGACGGGGGGCTTATTCCAGAGCCTGGGGGCAGCTTTGGGAAAAGGCTCGCTCACCCCAGGGTTTGTATTCTGACCTGGGCACTTCCAGCAGAAACTGATCTGTTGACCTCAGAGCTCTACCAGGACTGTTAAAAGCTCAGATAAATACAATGGGGCGAGGCCGTTAAGAGCTTTAAAAACAAACATTAAGCACATAAAGCAGACATGTACAGCAGCCTGCGTTTCCACTCCAGTATACGAGTCTCCTCCTTTTCACTGGAGAGTTTCTGTCTAACACTCACGATCTCGCTCTCCACCATCTGCTTATCGGCCTTCTTCACCTCCAGCTGCTCCGTGGTTTTGTACAGCTCCTGCAGGAACCAGATCCGTTCGGTTAGAACACAGAAAGCAGGAGGTTTTTGTTGGATTTAATATTAAAGGTGAAAGCTTTTCTTTCTTTAACCACTTGGAGGAAGTCGCTCATGCTCCTCACCTCAACCATTTAAATCTCAGGCTTTGACCTTGGTTTTAACTAGGGCTGGGCAACGATTAAAATGTTTAATCTAATTAATCACATGATTTCCCTGATTAATCGCATTTGTACGCAGAATCCAAAAATGAATCCAAAAGTAGTGTATAGCTTTTAGCATTTATTTTATTTTAAATGTGCTGCCATATGAATGAAAGTGCCATAACATTTGTTGTGCAAACACACTTTTAACATCAGCATCTTTCTGTAGTTTTTATGTAGAAGCCTCGCTCCACTGTCTGTTTCCTTGAATGACTTGCTGCTATCAGTTGTGTGTTTTGCCTTTAAGTGATATTTTAGACTGGAACTACTACGCTGAGAAGACAATTCAACTTGGCTGTAAAAGCAGGAGTTTTTTTTTAAATTTATTTTGAAATACGTGCTTTTATGTTGAAACGAGTAAAACAGGAAGTAGCGCCGGTTAGCTCCGTTAGCTTTACACCTGTAGCGGTGATGTTACCTGCTAGTTTATCTTTATTTTATTACTCCATGCTTCGTGGTGTTTGCTGTAACTGTGTGAATGTGATGCATTCAACGGACTTTTACAATAATAAAACCTGCGTTAATGCGCCATAAAATATTTATCAGCGTTAAATAATTAACAAGTTAATGCGATAATAACGAGTTAACGCGTCCAGCCCTAGTTTTAACCCTTTAAAATCCTGTTTCTCCTCTGCTTTTTACATTTAAAGTGTTGTGATGGTGTTTCCTGATGTGTTTTTAAATGTGCTGCAGGAATCATTCAGTCTCCTGCTGATGGTTACATCAGGATGCCGTGGCCCTTTGAAGGCCTCTGGTTTCCCGTGTGAAGCAGGTGATCTGCTGGTGCACCAGCTGCTCACCTGGATGTGTCCCTGCTTCCGCCTGCCGTCCTCATGCAGGCCCCTGGTGGTCTCCTGCAGCTTCTCGCAGTCCGCCTGCAGCTTCTCGCAGTCCGCCTGCAGCTGCAGGATGGCCCTCTGCACGTCGTTGACCAGCTCGCCGTTCTGACACACACACACACACACACACACACACACACACACACACACACACACACACACACAGGCAGGTTTCACCACTCACACACTTCACCAGGCCGTGGCAGAAGCTACGCTAAATGCCCCCACAGCAAGCTAAAGCCAGCCTGAAACAGACCCACAGACATGTTTAGCTGGTGCTGCACTGACTCTGCCGGGGTCTTGGTCCTCCGGGGGCCCTGCTCTGCCTCCTCTCTGCTGCTGGATCAGGCCGTTCACCGTGTCCTGCAGCTGCTCGTAGTGCTGGAACAGGTGGCTGAGCTTCCTGCCCACGCTCACCGTCCTGCTGGTGAACGCTGACCTCCGAGCGCCCTGACCGGCGCCCTGACCGGAGCTCTGGCCGGCGCTCTGGCCGGCGCTCTGACCGGCGCCCTGACCGGCGCTCTGACCGGCGCCCTGACCAGCGCCCTGACCGGAGCTCTGGCCGGCGCTCTGACCGGCGCTCTGACCGGCGCTCTGGCCTTCGCCCTCATCCTGCTCGCCCTCATCCTGCAGCAGCTGGGAGGTCAGGGACAGCATCATGTCCTCCAACATGTGCCTGAGGTCGTCCAGCTGAAGGACGCAGATCAGAAGGATCCATCTTATCCATGCTAACATGCTAGCATAACATAAGTGAACACAGTGAGTGAGTGAATGGAAGTGGACTCCCTCCTGACCTGATCCTGCAGGTGTCGGTCTGCATCTCTCTCCTCACACTGAGCCTGTTTGGCCCTCAGATGCTTCACTTCTTCCTCCAGCTTATGCACAGACTTCCTGGATATGAATGTACCGACATGAGAGCTCAGAGCGGCCACCAAACTGATGTAAACACTCATCTGACTAAAGTTTCAACTCTCACAGTGCAGCAGAATCACTTTGTTTCTAAAGCTAAAAACATCCACCAGTTCCCCTAACTTCCCTCTGCTGCATATTTCCATAAACACTACAGATGCCGGCCCTCCCTGAAGGCCTCCCTGAAGGCCTCTTTACCTGAGGTAGGACACCTGCTGCCTGAGCTCATTCAGTGCTTTGCTGCCTGCCTCCACACCTGCTGCCTCTGAGGGGACCTCTCTGTCGGGGCTCATGAGCTCCTTGAGCGTTTCCTCCAAGTTGTCCAGCTTTGGACAGACAGGTCAGGCCGTCAGAGCCGGAGGCGGAACAAAGGGAAGGTGGTGGTGTTTGCTTTACTCACCTTCTCCCGGTCACTCATTAGGCTCTCCATCAGAGCTCTCTGCTGGCTCAGCTGCTCCTTCAGGTCGTTGAAGCCATCCTGGGAGCCTGAATGTTCAATGAGATGATCATTTTCTGTCCCTGATGGCAGATCACACCGTGTGAGTAACGTAACGGGTTAGAGTACTCTAATTACTTTTATCGAGTAACGAGTAACGTAAGTAATCTGATGCGTAACGTTGGTATAAACCAACAGTTTCTTAAGGGTCAGATGATGTCATGTTACCTTTTCTTTGAATCTGATGCGTAACGTTGGTATAAACCAACAGTTTCTTAAGGGTCAGATGATGTCATGTTACCTTTTCTTTGAATCTGATGCGCAACGTTGGTATAAACCAACAGTTTCTTAAGGGTCAGATGATGTTATGTTACCTTTGCTGGTGACGAGCTCTCTGAGCTGAGCCAGCTGAGTCTGGTCCACCATGTTCTCCTCCAGCGCTGACATTCGAGCCTCCAGTGTCTCTGGGTAGCGTGCCGAACGTGGAGCTTCTGGTGTGGAGGAGGGCTCGGCAGGAAGCAGTGAAGAGGAGGACGGGATGTGAGGAGGTCCGGCGGGAGGCGAGTGCGGGGGATTGGTCAACAGGGCTCGATCCAAAACTCCCGAGTTTGCAAGCTCCTGTGGAAACAGCAGAGACGAGCTCAGAGATGAGGTCAGTGCGTTCAGACAGAGTGGAAACGGAGACGTCTGTAGGTCTTCCACACAGTCAGACGCCTGAGATAAGAATGACTGAGTGGGTTCCTCTCAGGACTCTTTGGTTTCTAAGGCTACCTTTACACGGAAACGATCTGAAACCAAAACGCAAAAGTCTTTTAAATCTGCATTTAGACGAGCGTTTTAAGGTGAAAATGTGCGTGCATACGGAAACGCTAAAGTGTGTGACGTTTCATATTTATCAATGCTTGGTCGTCTACCACTCCATTCATGAAGTCCTCCCAGGTCTCACCCACAGCTGTCCAGGTCGCCTGCTCTCTCTATGAACTCGAAGAATTTCGAGAACGTAGTTCATATTTTTGGTCTGTTCTTTACTACTCTCGCTCATCATTGCTGTTATCTGATGAAATGACTCTTGAACGTCAATTACCGCGCCTAAGGCGAGTTGAAAGTCCGCAGGGACGGACATGTTGATAGCCTACTGATGTGTTTCCCACGGTTTCCTGGCGCTTTATTATGCCCTTCACGTAATTTTTATGTGACGAGAAACGCAGTTTTGCGTTTTTCATCCTTTACACGGTGGCGCGACAGTGGAGTGTTTTCAATAATTCCACTCTGGAGGGCGGTTTCACTTTTTTGCGTTTTCATGCCCCCAAAACGCCGTTACCATCTAAACGATATAGTGCATCCGCAAAAAGGTTTTGCGTTTTTAACCCGTTTTCGTTTCCGTGTAAAGTGCCCCTAAGCAGAGGTAGCTGCTTCGTGGCAGCCAGGTGTTCACAACGATGCAGCTTTTTGGTCCTGTGATGTCAGCGATTTCTTTCACAGGGAGGCAGAATTCACCAGCAGCTGGACTGTTCAGCCACATAATGATGAGCGTGAGCCGGACACATGCACAGAGGTGGGTAGTAACCAGTTACATTTACTCCAGTAAGTTTTTGAAAGCATTATACTTCTAGGAGTAGTTTTAAATCTCTATACTTTTTACTTTTACTTGAGTAGATGTGTGCAGCAGAAACTGTCCTCTTACTCCGCTACATTAGGCTACAATGAGCTGGTTACTTTTCTTCTTACCTCTTTGGTATTCTACGCCTCATTATTTTTATCCCCCCGCGTACGCCTCATTTTAATGTTTTATTCTGACAGAGAGAGAGACTTCCGCCAAAGGCTCTACCACCTGACTGTGTTCCACCAATCAGACGCAGCCGTGCAGTCTGGTCACGTGACCATACTCGATCTCAGCGGCGGGACGGGTTAGCTTTAGCATTAGCAGTCGTAGCAAACAAACAAAGAAACAGATGAAAAATGTCAGAACCAACGGTGGGAAATGAAGACGCAGACGAGGCCTCATACTGAAAGCATGTTTACCTTACAAAGAGTGAGAAACAGCAGCTACATTATGTGTCTTCTGTGTCAACCAAAACAAACGCACATTTCAGCAGAAACTCAACATCTAACTTGAGGAAACATGTAGCGCTAAGTTTCCTAAACTCGTTTTTTCCCCCATGGATAGGTGAATGTTTGTTTTTTAGGTTCCATATGGGTTACATATGTTTTAAACATTTCCTAAGTCTCTTTTATTTTTTATTGAAGTACTTGAATTTACCTGGATTATTTTAATTTAAGCTATTTTGTAATTAATTAATTCATTTTAATTTATTTTATCAATTGGATGAACTCTAATTTGCCTAAAGATGATTATTTAGTATTTTTGTCTGTCTGATTGAATGCTTGTGTTAACAAATAAATCAGACGTTACTCAACAGTTACTCAGTACTTGAGTAGTTTTTTCACCAAGCACTTTTTTACTCATACTCAAGTAATTACTTGGATGACTACTTTTTACTTTTACTTGAGTCATATTATTCTGAAGTAACAGTACTTCTACTTGAGTCCATTTTTTGGCTGCTCTACCCACCTCTGTCCATGCATCATCTCCACTGCTCTGCAGCTGTTGGTGCAGCTCTACTGAGGTCACACGGAGGATTTGCTCCTGAATCAAAACTTCTGGAAGAGTTTGGATGTAAAGCCTTCATTTGTTGTGTTTCTTGCATGCGTCTGTGCTTTTAGTCGTGATCATTCAGTTTTAATCAATGATCAACTGTCATACAAACCCCATCAAACGGTGTCTATATGGTGCAGTTAACCCTGGAATAGTTCAATACAGACCTTATAAAGATTGAAAGTGATATTTAAAGGTTTCTTTCCTTTCTTGCTATAAGTTATCGTGCTCTTCTTTTGCATCTGGATAGAACCCAAAGCTCCCACAGTGCAGCTGTGTTGGTCAGATTGGGAACTGAAGCTGAAGCTACAGTCAAACTGAGTTCACTGAAATACAGCTGCTGAAATGTTAGGACTTAAACACCTGGAGATAAAGAGGCCGGACGCCATCAGAACGCAGCAGAAGAAGCAGGGAGAATTAAAAAATGTGGGAATACTGATGTAACTACGATAGTTCTGTTTGTTTGATCCAGAGTATCTCATACATTACAGGCGTGTCAGCAGCTGACTTCTCTTTCAGACGACAGGATCAGCTTCTTACCTTCTGCAGGTTCTCCCTCTCGCTCAGCAGGGCCGACTGCAGGGTTTCCCAGGTGACGCACTGACTCTCCTGGCCTGGGTCTGGGTACCTCTGAAAGGCGTCCCTCAGAGAACTCTGTCACAACAAGGAGTCACACAGAAACATGCAGCACAGATGTGACACCAGAGAGCAGAGAGGGCAGCTCAACCAGTTTGGCTTCAGTCAGATCTAAAGTTCAGAGGAGAAACTCCACAGACCTGAGCATTTATCTCCGTCTGTCCCAGTATGAAACCAATGTCAAAAGCTTTTACTGAATATTTTACTGCCAGCTGTGATGGATTCATTCTTTTTATGCATCTACCACAACAACTAAAGATGGAGGAGAGTTTCTTTAAGGGGAAAGTTGGATTCAAACCCACACAAGTTGGAATAAAGAAGAAATGTCCTCCAGAGAGAGAGAGGAACCTCCTACAGACTCACCACGGCTTCCTCCAGGGTGTCCACACGGTGGCAGCACTGCTCCACCACACTCAGCGTCTCCTCCATCTGAAGGCCCTCCTCTTCCTGAGAGCCCTCCTCTTCCTGAGAGCCCTCCTCCTCCTGAGGGCCCTGCACCTGGAGGCCATCCACCTGCTGAGGGCCATCCACCTGCTGAGGGCCCTCCACCTGCTGAGAGCCCTGCACCTGAAGGCCCTCCTCCACCTGAGGGCCCTGAGCTGTCACAGAGCTTTTCGAGGACCGACCAACTCCACGACCTTTCCCGACCTTTCAGAACATGAACAGAAGTCTCTTTGGTTAGGAGAAAATGTTTGTTGTTGTTGTTGTTCACTGTGAGCAGATCACAATCTGTAAAACCAAGTCTGTCAGCTGACAGACCAACACACATCAGCTGCTTCTGCGTGTTGTACCGGAGTTCATTTCATTTTCTTCCTAACTTCAGATCAGACTCTGGCAGTAAACTAGCCTGGCTGACGCGTCCACATCTGGATGAGATGGTGGTCTGGGAACTAAGTGTGCATTTTCTCGTATTTGAGGCGCGGTTTATGAATGCCTAGAGCCGTTTATTGGGCGCTACGAATGTCTATCAAATGGCGTCTGGTTCTTCCCATGCTGCTTTGCGCGCGATTCATAGCCAATTGTATCACTTATATCAGATGACGTATGTAGAGCGACAGAAATTCGACGAGGAAATACATCCTTCTTGGCAATGAAATCTCTCAACGCCAAACGTTGCTCTTTTTTAAAAGTAAACTTGCGCTCTAAACTACTTAAAACACTTTCTAAGGCTGCATCGAACGGTAACGTTGTGTCCGCTGCCATGTTGGATTAACACTCTACAAGCTTCGGTGTCGCGCATAGACGTCGTCATCGTCTTGCTGCCCCCCCCCCCCCCCCCGTTCTGTGATTGGTTCCCTAACTCAGGCAAAAATAAGAGCGGTGGTTTCCAGGGTGCCTTTGCAGTGTGAATGAAATCGCGTGCAAAGCAGCATGGGAATTCCCAGGCTAGCAGTAAACTGTGTTTTTAAATGTTTAAAGCTCTCTCTCTGCAGCTCTGAACCATCTGCTGATGGTTGCCATGACTTCTGTTCAGTCTGAGATGATCTTTCTGATCGCTGAGCTTTTATTACCTGGTTGGAAAGACCAACGGTTCTCCGGCCCTGCCCGTCCGTGACCTTGGTTGCGGCTCCTTTGTGCTGGCGGAGCTCCTGGAGCTGCTCCTTCAGATGGTCGCCCTGCTCGTGAAGCTCCTGGATGAGCTTCATCGCCTGCAAAGACAACAGATTTCAAACCCATCCTCAGCTCCAACTGGGGGTGGGTATTTGCAAAGAAGTCGATTCGAATCACGATTCACATGCCACGATGCGATACTATCACGATACTTGAATTATTGCAATGCATTGCGATATTTTCACTGAACATACTTAAAAGGAGAACTGCGGTATTTTCAACATTTCTGAGTCGTCTGCAATGTTTTAGAACCCCCCTCACCGCTTTTTTTATGTTTACTGCTGTCTCCGGTGTTTGTCTAATTTTGATTCTTCTCAACCTGCTTCAGAATGGCAAGCATGGTGCATGTACAAAAAGGTCCGTAAAAGCTCCATAAACGTCCGTTTTCAAAATAATCAACTCACCGGAGTGGTTACTGGTGTGCACTGGTAATCCATATCAAATTTCGTGGCGAAAAGTTGCTTCTGTCATGTTTTATTTGACATTTTGTACTGGATGTTCGTTGATATTACTCCGCCACCGCTAAGAAAATAGTGCGAGCATGAACGAGCTGCCAAATAAAACACGACAGAAGCAACTTTTCGCCACGAAATTTGATATGGATTACCAGTGCACACCAGTAACCACTCCGGTGAGTTGATGATTTTGAAAACGGACATTTATGGTGCTTTTAAGGACCTTTTTGGACATGCACCATGCTTGCCATTCTGAAGCAGGTTGAGATGAAGCAAAATTAGGAAAATACCGGAGACAGCAGTAAACATCAAAAAAGCGGTGAGGGGGGTTCTAAAACATTGCAGACGACTCAGAAAAGAGGCTTAATGTTGAAAATACCGCAGTTCTCCTTTAAAAAAAAATACAGCCATTACCAGTGGCTGACTGGCTGTGAATGATCTGGATAGTGTCTTCAATTGACACATAAACCAAAGCAAATCAATTAATAACTGTATTTATTGAAACAACTTTTGGAGGTATTGCCATTAAAACATATTACTGGACACACTCATCACAAAAAGTGCATAGGATTTATAAAACTATAAAAAAATAGAAAAAATATTGCAAACATTCCTTACAAAATGCATCAATTGCATGTGTCCTATCATTAAAGGCATTTAAAAAAAAAAAGAAATATCGATACTTGGCGTCAAGAATCGATGCAGTAGATCGCGAAAATTAGAATCGCGATGCATCGTCATGACGATTATTTTGCACACCCCTAGCTCCAACACGAGCTCCCTGAGGATTCTCAGGATGCCGACTGGACCACATAGTAAACGTTATGTCCTCCCTGTGACCTCTGACCTTTGGGAGGACAGAAGCTGTGAGCAGAGACTAATCGAGCAGGTTGTTCTAATTTCCTGTGAGCTCGTGGAGGTTTGTTTGCAGAGCAAACGCTCGTGTTGAATCTGTTCCGTCTCCGCTGAAACAAAGACATTCCTGAGCTGCATGTGAGGGGCCGTTTACCCGGTGTCAGATGTGCCCGGACATGAAATGATGCATGGAGACCCCCCGCAGCTGCAATGACTAACAGCACGTTAATGAGTGTTTGTCAGAATTCAAACAGTCTGTGTGCTGCGTTTTTTACCTTCTTCTAATTCCATCTCACTTTTTAAACTCATTTCTCCCTTTCTACATGCACATTCTCCGTATTTCTTCTCACATTGGTCTGTAATTCCAATAATTCTGTCTCAAATATACCTGAAAATGAATCTTTATGTCTTCTATTGAACAAAACTGAAGTTTAAACGACTTGAGTTCATCAGTCTGAACAACAGCAAGTGAAGCTCTGCTGGGCCCTGAAATTTAAAGCTAAAGTATTAAATGATCAATATTTCCAATATTTAGAATATATTTCTGGTACTTCACGAAGCATAAATCTTTAAATGAACCTCAAAGTCATTTGGGAAAAGCAAATATTGACCTGGCAGAGGAAGGAAGGTTTGTTTACGGGACTTAAGTTGTCCAACTTTCACTGGAACAAACGGCTAAGATGAACCAGCAGAAGCTCAGTCCCAGCAACCAGAACAGATCAGTTCAGCTTCCTGCTGCGTTCGTCCGGAGGCCCGAAGCAAGGCAGCTCCTCCAGAAGCAAGGCAGCTCCTCCAGAAGCAAGGCAGCTCCTCCAGAAACAGCTTCCAGAGGAGCTTTGTTCTGGTGCTGCGTAAGGGCAGTGGCATCGTCTATCCAAAGACACGTTTGGGTGCGTCGTCGTAGCCAGGAGTGGTGGGACTGATGTGAGCGGCTTTTCAGACACGTAGGTCGGATAAATGCGCCCTGGCCGTTCAGACTGCAGTCGCATGGCAAAACATCAGATACGTATCGGAATTAGGACCGATATCCAAGTGGCCTGGATCGGATTTGAAAAATCCGATCTGTGCTGTTCAGACTGTCATGAAAAGATCAGATACAGGTCGGATTTGGGTCACTTCAGTGTGCTGTCTGAACGTAGCCTTTGTTTTGTTTTTACTGCTGCGTGTCACTGTGTTCAGCCCGGCTCCACCTGAACACACCTGAGACTCTGGGTGGATCCGAACAGACGGAGCAGCTGCGTGCAGCGAATAGCTCGCCCCGTGTGCGTTACTGGTTAATCTCTCCCCTCAGAAACTCATTAACTCGTCCTGCTGCACTTTGAACACACGGCGCTCCCCTGGGGGGCTTCCGCCCTCAAACCAACACATGATAATCCCCTCTCGGGGTGATAGCTGTGGCATGTGGCGGGGGCACGCCGGGTCAGCCTGTCACGGCTGACCCGGCCGCTGCCCACAGAGGACATGAATGATTCAGACGCTTTCAGGGCGCCGCAGCGGCACCTGCACCTGCCCAGAGGGCTATTCATCGCCTGACAGCCAGAGCCATCTCTGCAGGGGACTAATTACCCCGTATCACATGCAGGGAGGCAGGACGGGAGCGGGGCGGGGGGCCGCGGCGGGCCCGGGTCACGTCACCACTGACACCTGCAGCGTGTAAGACGGTGAGCGGACACCGCGGCTCCGTCACTGAAACACAGACGGGCGGTTCTGAGGAGAACGCTGCAGATCCGGAGCGGCTTCTCTTCGGGAGGCGGCCGGACGGAAACCTGAACACGCGCAAGCAGCGGCCATTTGAGATGTCAGGGTGGCGCCCGTCTCTTTGTGCTGCCTGTCATCAGCGGCTTAGCGCCACGCTGACATGTCTACCCCGGCCTCCAGAGAACATAGAGAAGAAGAAGAAGGAGGCGGCCTGGCTGCTGGATGAGACCCAGAACTCCTGCAGTCTGAAGAAAAGTCCTGAGAAACTTTGAGCTCTGGGTGTTTATCAGCTGACACATCTGGGTCTGATCTGGCTCAATGACAGGCTGATGTTGGATGAGCCAGATGTGTCCCTGTTGTTGGATGAGCCAGATGTGTCCCTGTTGTTGGATGAGCCAGATGCGTCCCCGTTGTTGGATGAGCCAGATGTGTCCCTGTTGTTGGATGAGCCAGATGTGTCCCTGTTGTTGGATGAGCCAGATGTGTCACACTGTTGTTGGATGAGCCAGATGCGTCCCCGTTGTTGGATGAGCCAGATGTGTCCCCGTTGTTGGATGAGCCAGATGTGTCCCTGTTGTTGGATGAGCCAGATGTGTCCCTGTTGTTGGATGAGCCAGATGTGTCACTGTTGTTGGATGAGCCAGATGTGTCCCCGTTGTTGGATGAGCCAGATGTGTCCCTGTTGTTGGATGAGCCAGATGTGTCCCTGTTGTTGGATGACCCAGATGTGTCACACTGTTGTTGGATGAGCCAGATGTGTCGCTGTTGTTGGATGAGCCAGATGTGTCCCTGTTGTTGGATGAGCCAGATGTGTCCCTGTTGTTGGATGACCCAGATGTGTCACACTGTTGTTGGATGACCCAGATGTGTCGCTGTTGTTGGATGAGCCAGATGCGTCCCCGTTGTTGGATGAGCCAGATGTGTCGGCGTTGTTGGATGAGCCAGATGTGTCCCTGTTGTTGGATGAGCCAGATGTGTCACACTGTTGTTGGATGAGCCAGATGCGTCCCCGTTGTTGGATGAGCCAGATGTGTCCCTGTTGTTGGATGAGCCAGATGTGTCACACTGTTGTTGGATGAGCCAGATGCGTCCCTGTTGTTGGATGAGCCAGATGTGTCCCTGTTGTTGGATGACCCAGATGTGTCACACTGTTGTTGGATGAGCCAGATGCGTCCCCGTTGTTGGATGAGCCAGATGTGTCGCCGTTGTTGGATGAGCCAGATGTGTCCCTGTTGTTGGATGAGCCAGATGTGTCACTGTTGCTGGATGAGCCAGATGCGTCCCCGTTGTTGGATGAGCCAGATGTGTCCCTGTTGTTGGATGAGGTTACAGAAGAGAAACTCACCATCCTGACTGTAGCCAGCGGATCAAACTGATGGATGAATGTGGCTCATAGTGTAAAAGCCCTTTGAGTGGCCAACTAGAAAAGCAGCATATAAACTGGGTCCATTTACTGTTTATCCACCAGGTTAAAATGTGCTGGACACAGGAAGTGGTTCCATCATCTTCTCACCTGCCGAGGGATGTTTCAGCTCCCACAATGCACCTGGAGCCCAGAGGAGGCTGCAGGAGAAGTGCTTTAAGCATCCATGTTGTGTAAAAGGGTGGAGGTGTTGGTGTTGGTGGTCATAAAGGGATAGTTCGCCTCTTTTGACATGAAGCTGTATAACATCCCATATCAGCAACATCATTTATGAACATCTTCTTACCCCCTGCTGTGTCCTGTGAGCAGAGTTCCAGCCTCGTTTTGGTGTTGACGAAGGTAGTCCGGCTAGTTGGCTGGGGTTTAAAAAATAAAGCGTCTTGCTTCTCAAAACAATATGCGTTCAACAGAGTAATACATTTGCATCACAAAATCGTTCTCCAGGAAAAAGTCAGACCTCACAATAGATCAGTCCCGCCTTAGCAACTCGATTAAAAAAATAAAAATAAACAACTCAGACTTTTTTATGACAGAAGATAGGACTTTAAATTTGATTCAAATGTTAAACATTTAATAAGTTATGGAAGATGACTATAGGTATTAACAGAGAAATGTTCTTACTAATAATGCAACATTGCTCTAAGTAAGACTTTTATTAACACTGATGCATTAAAGTTTAGAATCTTCTTCATATTTCTGGACTAAAATCAAAATCAATCAAATCAAATTGATTGATTTTTATTTATTTGTTTATTTCGTCATTTATTATTATTATTAGTTAGTTGTAGTATTTTTTACTAGAATTGGTATTATTATTGTTGTTTTATTGTTGTTAATACAATCTTTGTAAATATTAAAAAAAAAATGTTGAGCTATACTTGACTAATTTGAATTTCCCCCATTGGGGGATGAAGAAAGTATTTTTCTATTCTAAAATGTAGAAGTTTACAGTTTATAAACTTCTACAATTTTTAGTCCAGAAAGATTAGAAAATGCTTAATTAAGAAAACACATTAAAATATACTAAACTTTTTTTATTTGTTTCTCTTTATATTATTTTATGTATTTTAATGCTTCTTCCACTCCCTGCTGCAATGCTTTTATTTTATGTAAAGCACTTTGAATTGTTTGTACATGAAATGTGCTTTATGAATAAATTTGATTAGATTAGATTAAACTAAACTCAGTAAAATGTGTTTTGGACTGTGTGGGTGAGGAGCTGCTCTCACCTTTGACACGCCGTCCTCGCAGATCTGGATGCGGGACCGGGACCGGGACCTTTCCTGGCCGTCCGCGGCCGAACCCGAGCCAGAGGTCGGAGATCCAGCAGCTTCTACCCGCTCCTGGAGCTCTGACCCGGGGATGTCCCTCCGACTCTCCTCCAGCTCCACCGCGGCATCAGGTGCTCTGCCGCGGGGATGAGAGTCCCTCCACTGGGTCTTCACCTCCCGGAGGTTCAGCCGCGTCAGCACCGCCAGGAGCAGCGAGTGAAGAGCGCCGAAGTTGACGTTGACGGAGCCCCCCTGGTCGATGGCCAAGTCCAACAAGTCCAACAAGTCGATGTGCTCCTCCGACATGTTGGTTCTTAGCGACGCGACAACCGTTGAACCGTTAAAATAGTTAGTTAGGCCAACTGCCAAATCCAACTCAACTCACCTCCGTGTGTCAGTTAGTGACGACTCCGCCTCAAACCAACAAACAATGGGGTATAAACAGTATAAAGTTAAAAAAAAAAAAAAAAAAAAATCAGTATTAAATAACTTTAACAGTCTCTCAGTCTTTCAGAACCGTCCGAACGTAATCTCGGAGTTTGTTTGGAGTCTAATATCGTTCAAAAGAAAATAAGAACCTTCGGCTGTTAAGCTAGCCAATTTTACCGGAAGTACGGAGCTTTCCCTTTCACAGTACAATTTACACTTAAGTGCGCGATATATTTTTCCAAGTGAGACTTTTTTATTTTAATACGTATGATATAAATGATAAGTTTCTCTTTGAGTTTAAACCAATCAGAGCAAAATCTTATAACAAACGGAGGTAAAAACGTTACTTTTTTAACCAGCAATTCTTTTATTGTGAAATGTAGTAACCGGATAAAGTATTAAGTCGTTCTTTTTCGCTTGACCCCGACTCAAGCTGCAGATTCCCACGTTGAACAACTCACAGCGTTACCGGTCGCTAGGCAACAAGAGGCAGTCAGGCTGCGTTTTAAAGATGAACTGAAATGAATGTTCATATATCATTCAAATTAAATTTTTGTCTTTTTCTAAAACCATCAATCCAACTTGAACTAAATTTTCCGGGCATAACTTGTTAAAACGGCCATTTAAAAGTGTGAATTATCTGGCCTTTGGTGCGAAATTGGCCATGTGACCGTGACGTCATAGGGTTGACTCCCTTATTTGCTAGTATGGCTGGCTGCGAAAACAACATACATTTGATGGACCTATATCTCATAAAGGAACCAAAATTCTGATACAAACATCAGCAGGTCGAAAGAACACACCTCTAACATTATGTGGAAAAACTTTCGTTGAATTTAAGCCACACAAATCGATTTAATATCTATATTGTAGAGGCTCTCTGCACCTCCCGTATGGGTAATAAACTTCTAGAACTAGAACTTCTGTGTCAACCCTATGACGTCACGCATAAAAAAATGAATTCGCACAAAAAGACAAAATGTGGCTCCTTTTGAGCCCGTTTTAACATGACTTCCCGGATAAATTATTATCCAGACAATATCTCATTTTAATCGCAAGGCTTGGAACCTTTAGAGTCAGCAGCAAAAACTGTGAAATTCCAACAATTAAAATTCGTTTCATGAGTCCTTTAAGGAAAAGAGAAATGTCGCGTTCATACACAAAAAATAGTTTATAACAATATTTAGAATAATTAATTAATTTAAAGGTTTTTTTCTTACCAATTTTATACATAAATAAGCAAAAATCAAAACTACACTTTTATTAATTTTAAGCTACTATAGCGCTGAATTATGATGGTAAAAATAGCTTTATTTAAAAAAAAAAAAAACATTTCAAATCGGTAATAAGATTGTAAAAACAAAAAAGGGTTAATAGTCTCATAAATAATAATAATTGAGAATTATCATAAAATTACAAAATAAATAATCTGTTAATATCAGTAACAATGGGAAGAATTGGGGCAGTAACCGAAAATTGGCCGATATTTAAGCTTATTTAAGAAAATTGGCCAATGTTTAAAGTGGAAGTTATATTATGCGTTCTGGTTATTATGGTTGGCCGTAATTACCAGGACATAGTAAAGTTAAAGTATGTTACATGCGATGGTTTCTATGTAATGACCATAAATCAGGGCTGCAAACTGATCAATTACCATTTCATTTCTTGGTAATATTACATTAAACAAAATATTTAGAGGCATAACGCCTACCTGGAAACATGTGCCTAGGTAATCATTACGATACTGGTTATTACATGATAATTACATGTTTAATTTTCAGCCTGCAACTAAAAACATACAATTCAAATATCCAAATCACTTATTTCTACAGGCTCTGCGCCTCAATTGCATCATTCGTTTATGGAAATTACTTTAAGTCTGAATACTTTTGACGTTTTCACACCTCGTGTAACATAAAAACTGTAGCTGTTCCGTCCAGGCTGCCACAGTAACGCTGCACAACCACCCAAAAGTCAGCTTAAAAAGGTTTTTCATCCCATTTAACATCAGTTCGACCACATCTGCATCAAATCCTCCATCCCGTTGTTTTTAGTGGAACCAGGTAACGCACACAGCATAAGTTCAAAATAACATTTTATTGATAATAAAAATAAGCAAGCAAAGTGTTGAGTGGTTTTCTTAATTACTACATTCAAGTATAAAATCACCCTCATAGCAGTCATTTCCCTTCTTACCCTTGATTGCATCAGTTGCAGCTGAAACATAACTTGGTTACAGCCATCCTGATGTTTTATGGAGCAATAAATTACACAGAAGAATGAAGTGTCAGTTTAAACATACAGAAAGAACACATTACAGCATGTCTGATATCGCTTTTCCTGGCCGCATGAAGCCGCGCGGACACGCGGGTCCTAAGGCGCACATTTACTGAGCCGGTTGGGTATCAGATCCTCACAGAACGACACTGAACTGAGGGGTTGGAAACAGAAAAAGGGACGAACACGACTGACGGGCTGGCAGCTCTGCGAGGTTTCCCTCTGAAACCTGAACCACGAGTCGAGCTCAAAGCTGGTTCAAGCGTCAGCAGACTCTCGTTGTTTTGACCTTTTGGGATATGCAACAATAAAAGGTCTATAAAGGCACTAAAACTAATTTATATTGAATGATAATCAGTTTTATAAGTTATATTTGCTTTATGAAAAGGGGAAAAACCTATTTATTCTTATTATTTGGTTGTGTTTTTATGGTTAAAGCACTAATTTAAGGCAGAATCTGCTCATTTTCTCCCCCAATTAATATGAATTTACCCGGCTTGTATGTAGTGAAGGAAATATTGTGTCGATGAGCTGAAATAGTTGAGTAAATAATACACTTTTATTTATTTCCCACCTTTTAAAAAAAAAAAAAAAAAAATTGAATTAATTTTACAGGCATATTTAACATATCATCCACCTGTTTATTCATCTAAAAGTGACTAAAATGGCACTCCATTGTCACGACTGTGTGTTGAGACAGTTTCCGGGATATTTTTAGGGCTTTTAAAGGGTCGTGTGAAGCACGAAGAAGAAGTTGTCAGTACCAGACCAGCAGTGGACAGCGGTCAGAGTTCTCTGCTTTCAGAAGGCTGGACTCCAAAGAAGGACATCTTTCCCCATTTAAAAACATCTCAAACTGAAGAACACGACATTGTGTGACCGTGTGAATAACAAATAAAGATGTGACGGAAGCAGTGTAGAACAGTCTTTACTGGAAACACTGAAACATTAAAGGTTGGAGGTGTTTTAGATGGTAAAGATGGACCCAGCGTGAGGAGCTTTCAGCTGAGCTGAGCAGTCAGAGTTCCTCCCTTGTTCTCCAAACTGAGTCAGAGTTATTAACTGAATCTGTCCGACGCCGTGGACTGTGAGAGGAAACCATGCAACTAAGGTCTGGATGAGCGTTTACATGCAGAAGCTTGGAGAGCTTCAGTTTGGCACGATTTCAGTGGAACGAACGTGTTTAAACTCAGTTTAATAGTCGAGTTTTGGTTGGTCTGACAGAAATCTGTTATTTCCTCGTGTCTCTGGTAAAAGCTGCAACTCACTATCGTTACGTACTTCACACGACCCCCATCTAAAAAGCTAAAAATAAATAAATCCCTTTTTTTTATAGGTTTTCTGTGGCTCAGGTCAGCATAGACTTCAGGTCCTTAGGAAGGTTGGCCTTCCTAAGCCTCTGAAAGAGTTCGTCTCTCACCTTCCTGTTGGTTCGATCGGAGGAAAAGTGTGGAGTTCAGCAGATGTTGGCAGCTGGTTGAGCCGGCATCAAACTGCATGATGGGAAATGTATGAAGCAGCATTTAAGGGGCAGACCCTGCCCTCAGCTTCAGTTTAAAGTCTACTTTCACAGCCAGCTCACCACGTCTGATCATCTCCTGAACTGAACCGTGTCACCAGCAGAAGAAGAACAAACCAAATCCCATTCATCATCTTGTGTATTTTCTCCCCTGAAACAAAGAAAAAACATTCTTCCTGGCACAAACTCAAGAGTGATCAGAGCTAAACACAGTCAGCCACCAGTGATTATGAGACCAAGAGTCACGGGTCGTGATGCAGAGCGTGTGGATGTAATTACAGCTAAACTCAATCAGGGAGCCAACATGGATTTCAGGTTTGGGATGATTCCCTTTGAACAGGGAAATCCGGCTTCCAAACAGTTTCTGTGTGGAAAAGGAAATCTAAAAGGTTGTGACACTGGCCGCCATCTTGAACATCTAAATTACTGCAGACACTCCGAGGCAGGACGCGTCCGTGCTGTTGTTGAGTCTCTAACTGGATCTGTTCTGGCTTTATTCTCGTTCTTTTTACCATCAACAAGTCCTTAAAAAGACCAAAACATGGACATGTTGTTGCCCTCTCACAGCTCTTTGAGAATTCGCCATTATTTCTTTTAAAAAGGTCACAAAAAATATTGTTTGGGGGGAATCATTTCCCGCAGTGTATTAATCCAGATGCAGTCCCTTTGGTGTGTTTCTGTGGCAGCAGAGTTCAGTATGTGAGACTTAATGGAATCATGGTGATTTAGATATATAATATATATATATATATATATATATATATATATATATATATTATATATTATATAATATATATATATATATTGTTTTTAAATGATTTATATAATATGATTATAAATAATTTAAAAACAACATGTATTATATATATATATATATATATATATAAATAAATACATGTTATTTATGTTATTATATAAATCATTTAAAAACATATATATTGTTTTTAAATATATATATATATATATATATATATATATATTTGTCCGTTATGACATGTCGTTGGCTTTTAATCAAAAGTGCCTTTTGTACCTTCTTCTGCGCGTTTTAAGAAACAAAAAGGAGAAAAAAAGACCCAGGAGGTGTCCCTGCTGTGCACACTTCCTCCCATGTGCATTTTGATTTAGTCAAATAAATGTTGAGATGGGGGTGAGTGTTTGCCTCGGTGGGAGAATCAAACGTACCACAGCATCTGTCTCTGGGAGGTGGGAAACACCTCCAGCTGTGCCCTCGCCCTCCATCAGATGCTGTCGTAGTCCGAGTCCCGGCGGCTGGACTCGGCCAGCCACTCGGTCACAAAAAAGGAGATGGAGCCCAGAAAACCCATGACGACCAGGATGAGCAGCTGCCAGTGCAGCAGCAGGTAGTTACTGTAGAAGAAGGCGATGGCGGCCATGATGGACTGCAGGGGAAAAAACAATTATTATCAACACAAACAACGTCTCCCAGCCAGAGTGTGAAGCCTTCTCCTGGAATAGTCACCTGGATGAACTTGAAGACGGCGAAGGCGGGGGCGCTGTTGTCGCGGAACATGAAGCCGATGATGCTGAGCAGCTGCGTGTTGAAGCAGCTGTCGCCCAGACCGAGCAGGAAGCTGCAGAGCATCGCCACGCCGACGCTGAGGCGCACAAAACAAAAGACCTTCAATCACCGTTTTAAAGTTCTAAACCAGTTTGAAACCAGGTGAAAAACCAGTTCATAACAAGCTTAAAAGCCAGTTTGAAACCAGTCCAAAGCTAAGTTTTAAACTCGTACAAAACAAGACTGAAACCAGCTCCAACGTGTCTAAACCAGTCAAAAATAAGTTAAGAACCCAGTTTGAAATGCATCAGAGTGAAATATCTCCTCTAATTTTTACTTTATTACGTGTTGATCCATGTAATTAATGTCCAGTTGTTTGTTTTTATACTCTTATTTATGCAAACACGTGTTTTCCTCCTTTCCCCATGAATACAAACGTGAGCTCCTCCTCAGTCTGAATAAAGTTCCTGTGTGATTCTGCCAGGTGTACTTTAAAAAAATGACCACAAACACGACAGAAGCAGCACCGAGCCCCAGCAGGAGCCCAGAAGATAAAGAAATGAACCCAGGAAACAGTCCCATGTTCAGCTGCAGCTGTGCATCCAAAGCGCTTCAGTTCCTCTCTGATTAGCAGCAGAAGATCTCAGCCCCCTTCAGACTCCACAGCTCTCTGGCACCAGAGCTTTCACTCATCAACACACAATAACCGCATCCCCTCTGTAGGAACCTTTTCAGGAACTAGGGACCACGGCCCTCAGTTCCTGGAACCATTTCAGCTGCTTCTCCTCAGCTGGGTCTGTTCTGGTTTCCATAGGAACACATCAGGTCCGACTCATGTGGGAATGCAAACTGAAACAGTTCCGCTGGGGAAGGGCGGTTATTAGAACGGGATTCCAGGAGGACCGTTCTTAGAACGGCTCTGTCCGAATGCGGCTAATGTTAGCTGGACCTCAGAGGTGACTGTTTGGAGCCTGTTTATAGTCGTCCAGGAAAGGCCACGGAGACGCTCTCCGTCACTTGCGTGCGTCGGCCAACATTCCCATCTATCTATCCGTCGAGGCGACGGAGACTCGCGGAGACCGCAAGGGCTGTGATTGGTCGGCTAACAACATCATTTCCTGAATCACTTTTCCGGTTTAGCTCCTTCCTCTCAGAACAACAACACCGCCATTTTTTGGCGCTTTTCCACTAGCTCGCTTCGGCTCGGCGCGCCATTGCGTGTTTCCACTAGCACGCCGTACCTGCAACCGGGACGATTTCCCGTACCACCTCAGCCCCGGTTCAAAGCGGGCCGAAGTGTTACTAAAACGTGACGTCAGCCGACTGCCTTCCACTGATTGGACGATGAGTGTCGTCACTGGAAGCGTCATAACGCGGATAATAAAAGCTAGCGTTAGCAACCGTTAGCTTACCTCCAAACGTCGTCTTTTTGAAGCTAACAAAACTCTCCGGTACTTTTCAATACTGTTTTATCTGGCGGCCAGGAGTCTTCTCTGGCTCTCTTCTCTTGCCTTCTGTGGGACAAAAAGCCGCAGGGTGAGCAGCAACACGCGCAGCCGTGTTACGACGACCCCGGCCACGTCCAGGAGGCACGAAGGAGGCACACAACCAAACCGAGCCGTGGCGAGCAGTGTAGAGCCGTGTGGAGGTAATGGAAAAGCGCCATCTTTGAAAGAGTTTACTGTGTGCCGGTCAACATTTGGTCAAAATTATTTGCATTTCTAGCACAGCTTACAACACTACTATTTCTCCGGATCCGCTCTTGGCCCTATTCGGTTCCCCCCTGCAGCCTCTTGCATCTAAAGTTATGCAAATTGTTCTTGCATTTGCCACTTTGCTGGCCAGGCGACTCATACTTCTCAATTGGAAACACCCTCAACCTCCGTCTCACAGCAGGTGGGTGAAAGAGGTGCTACTGTCCATTAAACTTGAAAAGCTCAGATTTTCCCTCAATGGTTCCTTAAAGGAGAACTGCGGTATTTTCAACATTTAGGCTACGGCTACACGAAAACGAAACGAGGTTTTTTTTGAAAACGGGTACGAAAATTCTTGCGACCACACGGAAACGCGCTGCTGGTCCAGACGAAAACGATGAAACGATGCAGTACACACGCCACTGTGTCACGCCACGCTGTGAGACAATACAGAAGTGTTAAAATTGGCTCACAGCGTCAACGTGTGACTGACGCAAAAACGTTTTAGCTGTAACAATGGAAACGAAACGAGGCCGTTTTCAAACTTTCCCACTCTGGAACCCGTTTTCAAAAACTATCGTTTTGGGGTAGTGGGAACGCCGGCTCCGTGTGGCCGCGACAGCGAAACGATAAGAAAAAGTATCGTTTACAGTGAAAAACGTTTTCGTGTAGCCGTAGCCTAAGCCTCTTTTCTGAGTCGTCTGCAATGTTTTAGAACCCCCCTCAGCGCTTTTTTTATGTTTACTGCTGTCTCCGGTATTTGCCTAATTTTGATTCCTTCTCAACCTGCTTCAGAACGGCAAGTCATGCGCATGTCCAAAAAGGTCCATAAAAGCACCATAAACGTCCGTTTTCAAAATCATCAACTCACCGGAGTGGTTACTGGTGTGCACTGGTAATCCATATCAAATTTCGTGGCGAAAAGTTGCTTCTGTTGTGTTTTATTTGACATTTTGTACTGGATGTTCGTTGATATTACTCCGCCACCGCTAAGAAAATAGTGCGAGCATGAACGAGCTGCCAAATAAAACACGACAGAAGCAACTTTTCGCAACGAAATTTGATATGGATTACCAGTGCACACCAGTAACCACTCCGGTGAGTTGATGATTTTGAAAACGGACGTTTATGGTGCTTTTAAGGACCTTTTAAGACATGCGCATGACTTGCCATTCTGAAGCAGGTTGAGAAGAATCAAAATTAGGCAAATACAGCAGTAAACATCAAAAAAGCGGTGAGGGGGGTTCTAAAACATTGCAGACGACTCAGAAAAGAGGCTTAATGTTGAAAATACCGCAGTTCTCCTTTAAGTCCTTTTGAAAAGACTTGGAGACCTCTCTTAAACTATATTGAATCTTTGACATCTCTGCCTGATTGCGACGACTGAGCCCCCCATATATTTATTTATATTTAATTTATTTTTTCATTGTTTTGTTTTTTTTTCAATTTAAATTTACTAGTTTACTTTGTCATTTTCCATATTCATGTGTTTGTATGTGTTTTGTACGGTTTATATGTTGATATTGAATTCGTAGAACTGCTCTCTGTTGCGTGGGGTGGGATTGTGGGAGGGATAAAAAAAAAACTGGGGGAAAATTATAGAATGGAAGGCTTCTCTGTTGCGCTGTACTGCTACATTTCTACCTGTGAAATTGCTTCCAATAAAGAAAGTCTATAAAAAATAAAAATTATTTGCATTTCCACATCAATAAGCTCCAACTCCAACAACAGTCTTTCTCTCTCGGTCGCCATCGTTCACTGTGAGGAGGAACGGAGCCGGAAGGTGAACCACCAATCAACGACTTTCACCATAGAGGTCGGGAGATTAAATCGTTTAACGTAGCGCCGCCTGCTGATCGGGAGGTGAACTGCCTTGGGTATCAGACATCCCGACGGAGAACTTCCAAAGGTTTAACAGCCTCTGCGTTACCACGGAGACGGATTGACGGATAGCGACGGAGTAAAATACCCGTCCCAGTCAGCTGGGCTCCATCCAGAGGGACCTTCTCTTCAGTCACCCTTAAAAGGATTCAGGGGTTTCTTGGTCCCATGTGGAGCTCCAGCTGGTGAATCTTATTCAGTGGAGGTCGTGTTTCAGCCTTCTATCGTCTGTATGTTGGAACTGGAGGATGAAAGCTTCCAGGTCTCTTCACGTTTCTCTAGTCGGCTGAAGTCGATTTGCATCTCATCTTCTCTTCTTTCCATACAATGTTTGCCAGCTCAAGTAGTTATTAAGTATTTACTGTCGATTCCCTCTGAAAGGCACTGAGCTGCTTTTATTTTTGAGAGTCAGTTCAATCTTTTTCTGACAGAATATGATGCGGTCTGCAAATCATACACCTTTATCTAATGTGCTCATCACTCTGGGACACATTAAGCCCTTAGACAGTTCTCATTTAATAATAATAATAATAATAATAATAATAATAATAATAACTGTGCACATGTTGTCGTCTGATTCTCAGATCTGTTTCTTTTGGGGGTTTTCTTACCTGGGGGTGATGTAAGCCTGCAGATCTGTTCCTTCCTCCGGGGCCAGAGGAGCGTCGCTGGCAATGTTGAGGAAAATCAAGAAGAATGCAATAAAGTGTGTGATGAGCCCCAGCAGCACCACGGGGTTCCTCCCAAAGCGGCTGCTCTTGTTCAGCATCCCAAACACGCCCCCTCCTGGTCAGAGAGAGAGAGATGGAAGGTCTACTGTGAGCCGAGCTCTTTCTGCAGCGCTGACGGCTGAGAAAACCGGGTTAAAACTGGGTTAAAACTGGGCTAAAACGGATTAAAACCGGGTTAAAACCGGGCTAAAACTGGATTAAAACTGGATTAAAACTGGGTTAAAACTGGGTTAAATCTGAAAACACTCACCCAAGATCTCGCCTATACCGATGAAAATTCCAGAGATTCCAATCAAGCTCTTTGCATCCGTGCCGAAACGCGTCATGGCTCCGATACACGTCCCGTACACGCCGCTGTAGAAGGTGAGCTCCAGGCCTGTCGGAGCAGACGGATCAACAGGCATGAATTCAGACAGTCTCATCCTCCACCTCCAGTTTAATCCCATTTACAGAACTGAGAAGAACTTTATGGCCCTCAGTTCTTATCCATCACCATCCAGGAGTCTTATCCTGATGTCCTCCTGCAGCAGGACAACAAGCTCAAACATAAAGAACCATTTCCATCCACAGGAAGAACCAGGACCCCCGCAACTGAAGGTCTGGCCCTGATCTTACCCCCCCCGAGTCTGTCTGGATTACTTTGGGAGGCAGAAAACACTAAAGACGAGACGAGTTGAAAGTAAAGTAAAAAAATGTCTAAAACCTAATGTGAGAACAGTACTAAGCCAGGTTAAAAATGGGGTCAAAACCAGGTAGAAATAATTCTAAAATAAATCCATAACAGCATGAAAGACTGAAAGAGTTTGAAACCAGATCAAAAACCAGTTCAGAACAAGCTAAAAACGCAGTTAGAAACCAGGTGAGAAACCAGTTCAGAACAAGCTTAAAACCAGGTGAAAAACCAGTTCAGAACAAGCTTAAAACCAGGTGAAAAACCAGTTCAGAACAAGCTTAAAACCAGGTGAAAAACCAGTTCAGAACAAGCTTAAAACCCAGATTGAAACCAGTCTAAAACAAGTCTCAAACCAAGTCAAAACACAAGTTCTAAACCAATTTGAAACCAGTCCAAAGCTAAGTTTTAAACTCGTACAAAACAAGACTGAAACCAGTCTAAAACGAGTCTAAACCAGTCAAAAATAAGTTAAGAACCCAGTTTGAAATGCATCAGAGTGAACTATCTCCTCTAATTTTTACTTTATTACGTGTTGATCCATGTAATTAATGTCCAGTTGTTTGTTTTCATGCCCTCATGATTCATTTAAAACTCTAATTCATGCAAACACGTGTTTTCCTCCTTTCCCCATGAATCCAAACGTGAGCTCCTCCCCAGTCTGAACAAACCGATCCCGTCCCTGTGCGATTCTGCCAGGTGTGCTTCACCCACCTGTGTATCCTATGGAGATGCTCAGCAGCAGCATTTCTTTGGTGACAAACATCTTACAGGCTTTAACTGCAAACAGGAAAGCAGACGTTAGCACATCGGACTGCTCAGCCGAAGCCACGAGATGGAGCTTATTCTTAACAAACTCACCAAAAGCATCGAGGGCTTGGGAGCAGAGTCCTGAGCCCGATGAGCTGCGGGGAGGAAAAGGTCAGGAAGAAGATGTAAAAACAGACTTTCAGACCGTCAAAACATGCTTTTACAGGGTGTATACAGGTATAAACAAGTTAAATTTAAGACTTTTTAAGACCTTTTAATACCACTTCTAAATTCAATTTAAGACCAAACGTACGATGGAAATACCAAGTAAACACACTGACAGTATGGTAAAATGACAAATGACGGTTGAGTTTAAGAACATCGACTAAATGTGTGTCATGCGAAAAGATGACAAAAATGTCATCACTGTCCTTAATTAAATTTATTACAATATTTTCAGAACATTTAAAGGCGGGGTAGGGGTTCTTTTTCTGGAACATTTTTTTACATATTGCTTGAAATACTCTTCACACCCCTTAATTAAAAGTTTTGACACAAATATGAAAAGTTTTAGTGGCCTCTAGAACGTACAATCTAGGAAAAACACTATCCAATCATACTGAACGGACCGTTAACAATGATTGGATTCTGATGCGTCTATCAAACTGCAATCTGCTCCTCCTTCCCCCTGTGCGCGTACCCTGCTCCGTGAACGAATTACGCGTCCAGAAGCTTGGCAGGAAGCTAAACTAGAGCCAGCTTGGCTAGCACCTAGCATTATTAAACGTATAGTTAGCATATACTAAATACTAAATACGGCAACGATCGATGCTTGCTGTCAGAACAGCGCTCGTGCACCTTCGTGCGCGTTCATGTACTCTAGAGGCGTGCCTTCGGGGGGAAAGTGAAGAAAAGGGTTGGGACTTTTGACCTGTGTATTTTCAAAATGCAGCTTCGCTGGACTCAAAATCCAGGATCTCCTACCCTACCTTTAAGTCCCATGAACAAATGCTTATAAAATCAAGTAAATATATTAAAAAAATAAATAAATACTGTTCCTTTAGAACAAAAAGAAAAATACACAAATATTTAAAGGCCTACAGAAAGGTGATTTTTTGCACAAAACTGAAATGGCAGATCGATTCCTTATATAGCATGGAATTGTTTTATGATTTTAAAATAATTTTAGGCCCCTGGATAGTCCTGATTAGACCCATGCAATCTGAATTTAAGACAATTTAATACTTTTTAAGGTCTTATTTTCAGGAAAATTGATTTACGACTTTTTAAGACTTTTTAAAGGACCCGCGGCCACCCTGTTTTAATCATTAAAGCTAGCACAGAACATTTATATAAAACAAGTCCAGTCCAGAGTTTAATTTACCCGACGTCTCACTTATCAGAATACTTCCGTTAGATTATCTATCAGCTTGTACAGGAGCCCCCTAAAGTTGCCAGAAAGCTGATTTCATTGACGTAACTGCATCAGCCTTTGTGTCTAAAAGCACTCCATCTGTTGAAATGCCCGAGTTCACACGTCTTTGGTGGACATGTTCACCTTCCAGCTCATCCCTGAACTGGTCTCGGTTGCGGTGGCGACCGTATCGCGGCAGTTTCAGAGACAAATGCAGAGGAGACAACAAAGGGAAGCATTCACGGAGAAAGGTCGCCTGTCTGCTCCCACCAAAAAGATGATCACATTCGTCTTCTGAACGAATATTTCCCCGCGTGCTTTCCAAAACATGTGTCGATATCTTCCTCTAAAGATGTCGGGAAGCTGTCAGGGAGACATTTTGCGTCGCCTAGGAACAATAATTAGAAACCAGGTGTCTCCTGAATCACCGAGAAGTCCTCCGTCAGCACCAACACTGAACTTACAAAGGAACCAATAATCCCTCTTCAAAGTGTCCGAGGTCATTTACGACTACAGGAAGTTTAGCTTATTTACTGATAAATACTTTCTACGTCTTTCGTTTCCTGGAAATCTCAGCAGTAAAAACTGATCATGACCCAAAGAGACAACAGAGCAAACTGAGATGAACCAGAATTATGCTGAAACTTCATGCCTGCATGCTGTCATGATTAATCGACTGTATTCAAAACATTTAAGGACATTTACTATGAATTAAAGATGGGAGATTTCTGGAGACCCAAATCCACCTTCCTCTTCGGAGAGCAAATCAAAGCACGAATGGTTGTACATTCAGATGAGAGATCTGCACAGTGAGCTTCAGCACAAGAGTTGAACTCAACCTTAATATATCTCAAAGTAACATAACGGATGGCCTTAACCCATTTAGGCCTAAAACGCCTGGAAAAGAATGCCTGTAAAACCTATGGGCGATTTCAGAAAGACCCCCTAAAACCTGAAGTTTTTCTGGAAATTCAGCAATTGTGTCAGCCTACTAAATGATTTATTTCTCAGCCTCTGTAGCAGATAGAAACAAAATTCAAAAAGTATTTGAGAGCTTACACCTGTGGCTTTCTTTGGAAATTGAGTTTATTTACATACACCTTCACGAAAATAGAAAATGTAAAAAGTGAAGTGGAGGAACAGCGCTATTTTCAATTAGAAAACAGTAATAAAATAAAATTTAATTTAATTTTATATTTAAATTATTTATTTATTTTATCGCCAGTAATCTCTTCGTACTGGCAGCACAAGGAGTCCAATGCCCATACACATTCCAATAAACGTTTTCATCTCCGGCACAGTACGTGTGACCACCTTGCCATCTTTGCTCGAGCTGGAGTCTGAAGTACCTGGTCACTGTATCTATTCGTCTCGGAAACGAGATGCGCCCAAAGCTCCTCAGTAAAAATATGATTAAATGCCTGCAACGGTGTGGCATCTGCAGGTAAATCCACTTTCACCCCTGGTGTGCGGTTGAAATCTCTCCGTCGATTACGGTGGTAATTGTCAGTCTTCCGCTCACATTCAAACCCTTCAAAATCATCCTTGCCGTTATCGTCATTTTCAAACATATGTGCTAGCATAAATCTCGATCAGTTGGGTCAGCACGTTCATTAGCATCATCAAAGCCAAGAAACTCCTAACAATCGCTACCGTCTGAAAAAGACGTGTACGCTTTCCCGGCTTTAAATGCGGCCTCAATGGGTTAAAATAGATGTGCTGGGATTACAAAGTCATACGTGTTGTTACGGTTACCGAAGGAAAAGAGGATGAAGACAGAAAAAAACCTGTCCTGCATCAAACTGTTACACGTCGATGTGGACGCATCAGCAGCATCCCTGAATCTGACTCCTGAGCAAACACTGGGACCCAAAACCTTTGTTCTGGGACCATAAAACTTTGTTCTGGGACCATAAAACTTTTTTCTGGGACCACAAACCTTTGTTCTGGGACCACAAACCTTTGATCTGGGACCACAAACCTTTGTTCTGGGACCACAAACCTTTGTTCTGGGACCACAAACCTTTGTTCTGGGACCACAAACCTTTGTTCTGGGACCACAAACCTTTGTTCTGGGAACCTAAACCTTTGTTCTGGGACCACAAACCTTTGTTCTGGGACCCTAAACCTTTGTTCTAGGACCCTAAACCTTTGTTCTAGGACCCTAAACCTTTGTTCTGGGACCCTAAACCTTTGTTCTAGGACCCTAAACCTTTGTTCTAGGACCCTAAACCTTTGTTCTGGGAACCTAAACCTTTGTTCTAGGACCCTAAACCTTTGTTCTGGGACCCTAAACCTTTGTTCTGGGACCACAAACCTTTGTTCTGGGACCCCGAAACCTTTGCCAAACCTTTTCAAGACAAAACATCTCTTTGGGCCCCGTCACCTGCTCTCATGGCTTCTTGCATCACTGCTTTGCAGACATACTCAACTGTGCTCATCATTCCCACTGCTTGTACTCTAGTTCAGCATTAAACCTTCAACTAAACCTCTCCAAGTCTGCGCTGTCGATCATCCCAAACCAGTTCATCCAGCTCAGTATCAACAGAAAAACTACAACACAAGCTGTAAAGCTGGGTGTCATGACCCGTGACCAGTTCTCTGCATCAGTCTCTTTACAACAAAAGGACATTCAGGCCACACATGACTCAGCACGCCACCGGCCTCTTGGTTCAGACCACGGCTATCCATCACCTTGACGATCGTTATGCACACTGAAACCTCGACAGATGGGCCTGAACAAGGCAGCAAATTTAGTGCTCTTCCAACCGAAAAGGTCACCATGACTTTTTGACCTGCACCGGCTGCCTGAATCTAGTTCTAGTCCCTGATGCAGCTCTAGTGCAAATCTAGTTCCTTCAGAGAGCACCTGCTTTTCAAAGAGCCCGTTTATTTCACAGAAATGTCCACCTGTGATGCTCTTCTTCTCTGAAACCCAACAGCACTCAGACCTTTCACATGACACCACGCAGTGGTCAAATGCTGATTGGTTTACAGTTGTCTTGAACAGGAAGAGACTGACAGCTAATTTCATAACAACGACAACGAAGTTCAAAATGTGACCAATACGAAGCACAACCTTCATTTATTGATCGAATACAAAGCTAATATATCGGTTCATTTGACTTTGTGGTTTAGGACAATTTCTTCTTGAAGGAATTCTGTAGTTCAGGCGCTGGTGCACAAACATGCTGCTGGGGGAACCGGTTTGGTTCTCCAGAGTCAGACCTGGAACAAACCAACATTTTGGGAAACCCAGTAAAGGCCCAGTTTCACCTGGTGGTGTTTGGAACTGGTTTGGTTCTCCAGAGTCAGACCTGGAACAAACCACGGCCCATCGCAGGGTTTGTTCAAAGGTTGTTGCAGCTCTGATTTATTTGAGCCATCTCAGACGGAGGCGTCCAGCTCAGGGGTAGAAATGTGGCTAAAGACCGCCACCAACAGCTGGTGTAGAGCTACGTTAGTGGATTATTTTTAATGTGTCCGTATGACAGAAGAGGACCCGGTGGGAGGAGCTTACAGATGGGGACTCGGTGGGAGGAGCTTACAGAAGGGGACCCGGTGGGAGGAGCTTACAGATGGGGACCCGGTGGGAGGAGCTTACAGATGGGGACCCGGTGGGAGGAGCTTACAGAAGGGGACCCGGTGGGAGGAGCTTACAGAAGGGGACCCGGTGGGAGGAGCTTACAGATGGGGACCCGGTGGGAGGGGCTTACAGATGGGGACCCGGTGGGAGGAGCTTACAGATGGGGACCCGGTGGGAGGAGCTTACAGATGGGGACCTGGTGGGAGGAGCTTACAGATGGGGACCCGGTCGGAGGAGCTTACAGATGGGGACCTGGTGGGAGGAGCTTACAGAAGGGGACCCGGTGGGAGGAGCTTACAGATGGGGACCCGGTGGGAGGGGCTTACAGATGGGGACCCGGTGGGAGGAGCTTACAGATGGGGACCCGGTGGGAGGAGCTTACAGATGGGGACCCGGTCGGAGGAGCTTACAGATGGGGACCCGGTGGGAGGGGCTTACAGATGGGGACCCGGTGGGAGGAGCTTACAGATGGGGACCCGGTGGGAGGAGCTTACAGAAGGGGACCTGGTGGGAGGAGCTTACAGATTAAATACATGTTGGACATTTATACGGTGGAAAAGCCGGGTTTATCCACAGGATGAACACCTTGGACCCGGGTATGAGCTGACAAGCAGGAAGTGTTTACAGGAAGTTGGACACGACTTTGACTCCATCACAGAGCAGAGCAAAGCTAAAGGACCAACAACAGCACCAACCTGAGGCCGACTGTTCCACGTTACTTATACCGCCCTCAAGTGGAAGCTCAACGCTATAACAGGTAAATATGCTGTAAACACCTAAACTCACACAGTTTAAAGGACAGAGTGAAACTAAAACAGGTAAATATGTTCAAAGACCGGTTTTTCTCACTGTACTGAAGCCTGTTGCTTCTCACTGTTAAGTCACTTCAGATAAACCGAGATGACCGAGTGTAAAAGTAAATAAGCAGCAAAGGGAGATGAAACTGAATAACTCTGTGTTTTGTGTCAGAGTCGGAACATTATTCAGAACCAGGACCCGACCCTCACCTGGCAGTGGAGCCATCCAAGGATTCAGTCTGCAGCAGCGGCTCTGTCCCGTCAGGGCGAGAGGAAGATTCAGGGTCAGGTTTCCGGATCAGGAAGAAGAGGAAGCAGCCGGCCAGACTGATCACCGTCAGAGAGATGAAGACGGTCTGACGGTCCTTGTCTGAGACAAACAACATGAGTCAGAAGCCTAAAAGGAGCCCTCGAGTGAGAAGTCGGCACGAGAAAAGCATTCCACGAGGCAGAAGCTATTTTAAAGAGCTGGATTCATACCTGTGATGTGCTCGTGTCCGTGCCAGGCACAGTAAATGTAGAGATTTCCAAAGAACAAGCTGCAGGGACACCAGGGAAGTCGAGAAATTAAAGGAGAACTCATGAAAGCTACAGAACTTTAATAATAAGCAGAGAAATGACCGCCTGGTGTCGGTTAGCCTGGGAGAAAATACAGCCAACATAAAAGTTTTAAATTCAGAGCAAAAACTGGGATTTTCCTTCTTCTGCTTGTTGTTTACATGCTGACATAATGGTTTCATATATATGTACATTATATAGTTACTCTAGAAGGTATTTCCCTGGCTCTGGTCCTCCGGTGAGGAACCTTTGGAGTTATTTCTGACCAGGATCTGTCCTTTAGCGCCACGGACCGGTTTAATGTCACACAATAGGCCTCATGCAAGAACATTTTCGTATTTTTATTTCTAAATTTATCTTACTTTTTTCGTACAAAGGTCTCGTACGAACACGCCACGTCAGATTCAACAAGCGCTCTTAACTTCGGAAAAAGTGTGTAAACGACCTGCGTAAATGATGAAACGCACCCGTGCGTATTTAAGTGCACGTGCACGAGGATAGTAAATTTGCATACTCCACGCCCAAAATTATACCATCTAAGGCTGTGCTTGCTCTCTCCTGTGCCAAGTGTTGAGTCAAGGCATCAAGGCCCAAAAAGAACAACTTTAGGGTCTCTGAGGCTGAAGTTCTGGTTTCAGAGATTCAGAAAGAACAACTTTAGGGTCTCTGAGACTGAAGTTCTGCTTTCAGAGATCCAAAAATAACAACTTTAGGGGCTCTGAGACTGAAGTTCTGCTTTCAGAGATCCAGAAATAACAACTTTAGGGGCTCTGAGACTGAAGTTCTGCTTTCAGAGATCCAAAAATAACAACTTTAGGGGCTCTGAGACTGAAGTTCTGCTTTTACAGATCCAGAAAGAACAACTTTAGGGGTTCTGAGACTGAAGTTCTGCTTTTACAGATCCAGAAAGAACAACTTTAGGGGCTCTGAGACTGAAGTTCTGCTCTCAGAGATCCAGAAAGAACAACTTTACGGGCTCTGAGGCTGAAGTTCTGCTTTCAGAGATCCAGAAAGAACAACTTTAGGAGCTCTGAGACTGAAGTTCTGCTTTCATAGATCCAGAAAGGAAAATCTGTCCTTTTTAGCAGAGTCTGCAGTGGAATGGTCACCAAGACTAACCTGCCTTTTAACCTTTAACCCTTTCAGGGCTCAGTGGGAATGTTCTGCACACGTGTCGCAGACAGCTTTACCTGAACTGCAGCAGCGACCAGAAGATGCCGCTGTTCCTTCCGATGGTGCTGTCGGTGGAGTTGATGGCGAGCACATTTCCCTGAGCCGTCCAGAGCACTGAGGAGCAGACGTTAAACCATGAACACCACAAAGAAAGAGGAGGATTCTTCTGCCGGACAGTGATTCTCTACCTGCTGCTGCTATTCCAACCAACACCGACGCCGTGTAGAAGCTCCAGGTGTACGGGTAGATGAACATGGCGATGTAGCCGCTGTAAAACAACAACGCACAGACGCATCAGGCGCCTGGTCGGCCATGACAGGCTGGGAGCGCGTTGGTGGGAGGGGACTCACCTGTATAAAAGGCCACTAAAGAACATGGAGAGCTGGGGCCCGATGACCGTCACCACCGAGGGAGCCAGGAGGTTGGACGCAGAGAAAACTCCATAAATGATCGCCATGCTGCAGGTGACACATCAGTTAGTGCAGTGGTTTTCAAAGTGGGGCCGCAGCCCCCTGGGAGGCCGCCAGGTGGCGCTAGGGGGGCCTCAGAAAATTGGAGTGAAGATAAGAAAAAAATAAAAAAATAAAAAAATAGAAAATAAAAAATTTTTAAACATCATTATAAAAAATTATCCCATTTTTTTAAATCAGTATTGTAAAATACAATTTATAATAATATATCATATGTAAATGTTATTTGCCATGCTTGTCTATCTGATTGGCTGCCAGTCAAAACATCGTAGACCTGGCGGTTTGCGCCTGTTCTGAAGCTGCTCTGCTCCTCAAGCTAGCGTGTAGCTAGCTTAGCCAAAATGGACAGATTTTTGACTTGGAAGAGACCGAAGGAACAGACCAACAGCCCTGCTGTGGAGGACACACTGCTGCAAAAAAAACCTAAGAACTGGCCAACTAAAAATCAGAAAGTATAATGCTGCGTGTACACCAAGGGCGACCTACGCTGCCTGGTAGCGGAGGTCGCTGGAGAAGCTTCGCTTGAGAATTTGATTTGGTAGCTTTGGTAGCTCGTGACGTCACATTTAGAATGTTCAATTTTTAAAGGCCCCGCAAAAAAGAACAAATGAGGAAAGAGAGGGCAGGGACACGAATTACGTGTTGTTATTTACAATTTGTTATACAAGATCTACATCACATTACAAATTATGTAAAACTACGTAGATACACCTGAGAAGAGCAGGAATAGCAGAGGCAGCTGTGAAAAATAAACTAAATCCGAAATAAATCCGAAATAAAACTTAATTGCAGTGAGAAAGGTATGCGTGGGGTTACTACACTATTGTATTGAAGCACTCGACACGGCAATTGCAACAGTCTCAGGATTAAACGACTATTGTTTGGATAGGAACCAAAGTTTACACGTCTGTTTCCGCGAACCCTGCAGATTGTCGGACCCCTACAATCTGTGGATTGTCATTGGTTTTCGCCGAAACGCGTCATAGCTCATTACCATAAAGTTAGCTTGAGTTTAATCGCTGTAATCCGCTCTGGTAGCGCAGTTAGCTCACCCTCCATAGAGAAATAATGATTTCCGGCGCTCAGGTAGCGTAGGTCGCTCTTGGTGTACACGCAGCATTAGGCAGCAGACATTAAGTTTGGCTTTACAGCCGTACAGAAAAATGGCGTCCTCTGTCTGGAGAGCGTCTCACATGAGTGTTCAAAACCTTCGAAACTTCAGCGTCACTTGATACAAAAACATCCGGTAGACTTCTTCAGACGTAAAGAAGAGCATTTAGTCAGGCTGCGTTCACACGGCGAGCTGCTGTCCGTGAAGAAAAGAAAGAAAATACGTTCTAAAAGTTGATGTTTCTTTACATATTTTGTAGCATTGTCTGTGGTTTGTAAAGGGGGCCAGAAGCTGATACTGTTTGGGGGGCCTTGGCATTGAAAAGTTTGGGAACCCCTGAGTTAGCAGATAAAGACCAAGGGGTCCTCACTCAGACTGAAGGAGGCTCGTTTTCTGCCAGAGGAAAGTCTGGAAGAAAGTTTTGAAAAGCAGGACTGACAGAGGAATCTTTGTCCCCTAAAATGGTTTATCTACAATCCAATTATCCCGCTGGGGCTTGTGAGCGCCACTGATTCGATTACATTCATCAGTGCTGGGAGCGTCCTCCGTCTACAAACGCAGGCGGTCAATAAACACAAGCACACCAGTTAACTGACCAGCTTGTAAATACATGAGGAAACACGGGCCTTTAATCTTTTAAATGTCCTTCGTTTATATTCTTTTATTTTTTCTGTTGACAAAGAAACTTGAAGAATAAAACTACAAGAATAAAGCAACTGGGAAGAGAAATGGAATAAAAACATTAATTAAATTATGTAAAATAACTAAAAATGCAACCTTAAATAGGTCAAATAACTTACATTATTTCCGTTTTATTTATTATCCGAGTCTGAATAATGTTTTATTTTGAAAATCAACTGGTAAAAGCAACAGAAATATTAGAAGATATGTTCATGGAAATAACTGATATCATTTTGTTTGGTCATCCGTGTTAAAGACGACATCTTTCTGTGTTCCAGAGAATATTTTTGAGTGTCTGAAGCCACTTCCAACTGAAAACAAACAAAAAACAACCCTGGAATTTTGTCCTCTGGCTCTGAAAATGGGACCCGGCCTCCTCCATCTGTATCTCCACCCAACTTCACTTCTCACTGTGCCTCAGAAAAGGGGATTTAAAACTCTTTTGCTTTGATATCAAACCTCATGAACAGTTCAATCGTTCATTTAACTGAGGAGATAAATGAGCTAATAATGCTCTACACGGACTTTCTTTAATCATTTAGATCCAGAAAAGGAAATCCGACTTCTTATCAAAGCAAAAGGGAAGTCCAGAGTTTATGGAGTCGAGACGTGACGGAGGAATCATGATGCAAGTTCTCCGTGGTGTCATTAACCGACCAGCAGCTGTCACATTCTGCGGTGTGTTTTAACAACTCAGGCCGCTCGACTCGTGACTAAAGGAAGGATCAGTGGCTGAAGGAAGGGAACAGATGAAGGAAGTGGAAGTTTTTCATAATAAAAGTGCCACCCAGATGTTTTTCTGTCGGTTTTAGCTCTCAGGTCATTCACTGTATGCTCTGTCATACCATAATAACGCGCTCCGGGGGTTATCAGGTGCTACAGATCTGAAAAGAGGCAGCCAATGAGGAAGAAAAGGCCGAGCCGAGCACAGTGGGCGACTCCACAGCCTAAAAGGATCCATTTTTTAACAGACTTGTAACTTAAACAGAGAAAAAGCAGCAGCAGCTGTTCTGTCGCCGTGTTATTTTGACCAAAACTTTCACTAAGACTTCAGGAAACTGTGTCAGAACATGTCTCCTTTGGGATTTATTCTTTCATGTTTCCCAACTCATTTCTTTTCTCTTACAGATGTTTTCTTTGCTGCTGTGTGTCCAAACAGCAGCAGTTTACCTTGTGTAGCCGCTCCCGTGGAACTCAGTGCTGTTGAAGCTCTTTATGACCGTTTGCTGCAAAAGCAGAGAAAAGTTACACATAAGATTAGTCTCTGAGTTTGGGTTTCATTGATCCTAAACAGGCATCAGCACATCCAGCCTACCTCTATGTTGCCACATGTTTGAAAAGCAGTGAACATGAACATAAAACCAAAGCCGAGGACGACGATGTTCAAAAGCTTCTTCCCCTCCGGACTCATTTTGGAGGATATTTGAATTCCTTGAGAAAGTGAATACAATAAAATGAGCTGTGAGCCAAGCAGGAAGTTACAAAATCTGAATAAATGTGTCATAAACAGTAACATTAAAAAACATTTAGTTTTAAACATGATGCGAAGAGAACAGAAATGTGATTTTATTCATTTTCTAAAAATATGAAAAGGTGACTACACAACATAATATATATATATAAAACACATCACAGAGCAAAAACAACACCTGGATTAAAAATCTAATTATAAACGTTATCATGTGTAACAATATAAGCAAATTAGCCTTTACTTGACCGTGGTGAAGTTGGTTTGATATTGGATATTCGACAGATATTCACAATAAGGAAATAAGGTTTTTTTTTCCCCAATACCTCCCAAGTCATGTGACCTAGTGACTCCAAACCAATGCAGAATAGTTCTCTTATGTAGTACCAATCACACACACCTTTTTTTTTTACATCCATTGTATGCACACGCTATCGGAAACAAAGATCTGAAACAAAAATATAATTAACAAAACCAAGTTTGTTTAAAGAAAATAATATAAAATAGAGTGTGAATTCAATTGGTGTACAAAAAGGTGTGTGTGGTTGGTACTACATAGGAGAACTATTCTGCATTGGTTTGGAGTCACTAGGTCACAAGGCTTGGGAGGTATTGAAAGAAAAAAAAAGAGACCATTCCCTATAGGAAATAATGGCTTTTCCTTAAAAAAACAAACATATAAAATAGAATGTGCATACAATTGGCTTTAAAAAAGGTGTGTGTGGTTGGTACTACATAGGAGAACTATTCTGCATTGGTTTGGAGTCACTAGGTCACATGGCTTGGGAGGTATTGGGGAAAAAAGACACCTTATTTCCTTATTGTGAATATCTGTCGAATATCCAATGTCAAACGAACTTCACCACGGTCTTTAATTGTCATTGTAGCCTTGGTGTTGAAATCTTGAAATACAGAGCCAAAAAGGGGCTCAATACGTTAGCCGATCGAAAAAAATGGTACTTATCTTTTTAAATATAACATAAAGATTAGAAAAACCAGCCGCAGAAGCTCAAACAAAATGAAATAACTCACCAACAACGCTGAGTGCTTTTAGCTAACCGTGCGGGGCTCCTCTTTCTGCTTCAGTGTAGTTTCAGTGACATAATTAGCTCCTTCTTAAAAGTTCGATAGCGTTACCCATTTATCTTCTCCAAACGGGCCCTAAATCCACTTAAAGTAAATGTTAACTGTGGTATAAAATGGATTATTGGGTAGACGTTCACAGCATCCGTCAACAGGACAGCCGAGCCCGGACAGAATGTCATGTGAATGAGTCAGCTGACATCCAGCTAGCTTGTAGCTTTAAATCGTAGATCTACAAGCAGCAGTAGACAGCTAACTAGCTTAGCCAGGTAGTTTTTCAAATGGAAGAGAGATGGCAAAAGTTATGCGAGCTTGGAGATTTGTGTTTAATTTCTTAAAGACTACAGGACTTATTGAAAAGATTTAGTTTAATTTTTTTTATTTAGTGAATTGTTCATTTATTTGTCTATTTATTTTCTTTTTTTTAATTTAATTTTATTTTATTTTGTCACTCCTTCGTCGACGCTCCACACCCGCAGTTACGTAATTGTACCGTTGGTGGCGGTAATGCAACATTACGGATGCTAACCGCCAATAAATTACAAGAAGAAGAAGAAAGTTATGGGAGGAAGAAAGAAAAGGACGTTGGTTGTATAAAATACAAAGGAAAATAGGGGAAACGAGAAGATCAGAAAGAAGTAGGAGAGAAGAGATAATTATAACAAGACTTAGAATTGGACATAATGGATTGAATAAAAACCTATATATGATAGGAAAATATCAGTCAGGGAAATGTGAGTGTGGGGAAGATGATAATATTGTAAGAATTATCAGACTCAGAGAAATAATTTAATTAGAAATCTTAGGATGAAAATGAATTTGGATAGATGTATTGCAAAAAAAATCAGGAAACAGAGGATATCAGGTTATTTTTTATTATTTAAAACAGTGTAGGTTGTATAATAGAATTTAGTATATATAAAGTATATAAATGAGTGTATATGAGTAGATAGATAGATAGATAGATAGATAGATAGATAGATAGATAGATAGATAGATAGATAGATAGATAGATAGATAGATAGATAGATAGATAGATAGATAGATAGATAGATAGATAAGATAGATAAATACTTTATTCATCCCAATTTGGGAAATTGTTTTGTTGCAGCAGCATACAGTAAAATATATGAAAACAATTGAAGTAAAAAACAAGCAAATAGAATTAAATAAATATAAAACAAATTAAAATAAAATAAAATAAAAATAGTGAAGGGGACTATGTAAAAGTGTAGGCATATGTAGATATAAGGGTGTATATATATATATATATTTATATATATATATATATATATATATATATATATATATATATATATATATATATATATATATATATATATATATATATATATATATAAACCTATTGGAGGGGAGATGCAGACTATATACTTATATATATATATATATGTATATATATAAGTATATGGTCTGCATCTCCCCTCCAATAGGTTTCGCCCTTCTCCATTCTCACGTTGAACGGTTTAGCCAATGTCTCACCGACTCACAATGGACCGAGCCTATCAGCGCCCGAGCTCACAATGGAGCTCGGCCAATCAAGGTGAAGCCCTAAGTTGGAGTTGACCTCCCCTCCCCTCCCGCTCCCCCTCCTCCAACAAAACCAACAAAAAAACAAATTAAAGATTTTGTTATCATTAGGTTAGAGGATTATAAAATTTAGCCGTTATAGAAGAGGGATTTTTCATTGAACCGTTGTCTCTGCCGACTTAAACAGTCTTACAGTGAGTATCAAGTTATATTGTTTCTTATATATCCTTCCATTCAAACAAACGTTGTATTAATATAGCTAAACAGCTACCTTTTAATTTAAAATGTCAATAGACAGATAGATCGATAGATAGATAGATAGATAGATAGATAGATAGATAGATAGATAGATAGATAGATAGATAGATAGACAGACAGACAGACAGATAGATAGATAGATAGATAGATAGATAGATAGATAGATAGATAGATAGATAGATAGATAGATAGATAGATAGATAGATAGATAGATCGATAGACAGACAGACAGACAGACAGATAGATAGATAGATAGATAGATAGATAGATAGATAGACAGACAGACAGACAGACAGACAGATAGATAGATAGATAGATAGATAGATAGATAGATAGATAGATAGATAGATAGACAGACAGACAGACAGACAGATAGATAGATAGATAGATAGACAGACAGACAGACAGATAGATAGATAGATAGATAGATAGATAGATAGATAGATAGATAGATAGACAGACAGACAGACAGACAGATAGATAGATAGATAGATAGACAGACAGACAGACAGATAGATAGATAGATAGATAGATAGATAGATAGATAGATAGATAGATCGATAGACAGACAGACAGACAGACAGACAGATAGATAGATAGATAGATAGATAGATAGATAGATAGATAGATAGATAGATAGATAGATAGACAGACAGACAGACAGACAGATAGATAGATAGATAGATAGACAGACAGACAGACAGATAGATAGATAGATAGATAGATAGATAGATAGATAGATAGATCGATAGACAGACAGACAGACAGATAGATAGATAGATAGATAGATAGATAGATAGATAGATAGATAGACAGATAGATAGATAGATAGATAGATAGATAGATAAGTAATTGACTGTAATTATTGTTGGTATAGAAATAATATTGATATTGATTTTTTTTTTTAATGCTTTCATGTCCTTGCAGCTGGTGGATGTGAGCTACACCACCCTGGTTAAGTGGCATAATCAAAGGGTGAAAAGACATTTCTTTTCTCATGTTTCTATGTATGAAATCTGCACGCTATCTTTTAACTTATCTAGACTCTTGCTTGTTTTTAAATTCATTTAAATGATTTTATTTGTTTCTCTTTATATTCTTTGTATTTGTAATGCTTCTTGCATTCCCTGCTGCAATGCTTTTATTTTATGTAAAGCACTTTGAACTGTTTGTACATGAAATGTGCTATACAAATAAATTTGATTTGATTTTGATTTGATGAAAAGGCAGGAAACGGCTGTGGTGCAACAAGGGCTGAAACTTCCTAGCCGGTTTTCTGTAGCTGCTGACCCACTTCTCCCCGCCAATATATGTCCCCATTATGCCATACCACATTCAGAACCAACACATATGTACAGTTTACCACCTAACACTGTGGGACAGGCCGAATTAAAAAGAAAGCTAAAATTTACAGATGATACAAATCCACCAGGACAGTGGCAGCTTCTCCCTGCTCCACCCAAAAGGCCTCAGGTGACAATTGCTCCAGTGGCCTCACAGGTTCGTGTTATCCCCACTACTCTACAGACACAGAGTTTTCGGACGTTCTCTGCCACTCCTCCACATGCTCCTGCTCTGGCTCCTGTTTTGGTTCCTCCTCTGGCCCCTGCTCCGGCTCCCATAGCAGGCTCCACTAATAGAGCACCCCGAAAACTGACCCGCAAAGTTTTGCACAACACGTGCAAAAAATGCGGGCAGTTCAGAATTGCTGCAACAGGACACAACCAATATAGAGGGCAAATTTACTGTCCCTCTGGTGAAACTCTAACTAAAGAGCAGTGGCTGGAAGAAATTAAAAAGAAGCCACAAGTGTGTACTCATTTATACTTTTTTAACATTTACAAACTTTTTTAAATTGTATATAGTTACTGCTGTTTCAGACCTCTCAATCTTTTAATTTATTTCACAGAGGGTTATTTTTTTTAGTGATGATACTACATGTGTTTTATATACTACAATCTAACTTTAAAATTTATAAATTTGTGGAGTAAATGCTAAGATTGTTCACAGTTTTTAGTTTTTTTAGGTTAAAAAATTGTTTAATTCACTGTTTTTGTTGTTGACAAATAAATATTTGGTTCTTTAAAAACAGATGTGGTCTATGATCTTTCACTGTGAATAAATATGAGCTGCTATTGATTCTGAAATATTAGTAATAATTTTATGCATAAACTAGGAACAATTTATCACTCACTTCACTCAGAAAATGCTTTAGGAAATATGCATACTTTATATACTTTATACATACTTTAAAAGAATACTATAGTTTGAGCCGTTTCATTAAAACATAATATGCGACTGGTGGGATCGAACTCGCAACTCTGGGATCAGCCGCTTTCTTCTTCCTCTTTCTTTCCCCCTCCCTTCTCCCCCCTTCTCCCCCCTTCTCTCCTTTCTTCCCCCCCCCCCCCCCCTAACAGACTATTGTTCCCCAGCTTCTTTCTTCCCCCCCCCCCAACAGTCTGCATCTCCCCTCCAATAGGTTTCGCCCTTCTCCATTCTCACATTGAACGGTTTAGCCAATGTCTCACCGACTCACAATGGACCGAGCCTATCAGCGCCCGAGCTCACAATGGAGCTCGGCCAATCACCGTGACGATATACTAGCTTATCAGCGCCCGAGCTCACAATGGAGCTCGGCCAATCAAGGTGAAGCCCTAAGTTGGAGTTGACCTCCCCTCCCCTCCCCCTCCTCCAACAAAACCAACAAAAAAACAAATTAAAGATTTTGTTATCATTAGGTTAGAGGATTATAAAATTTAGCCGTTATAGAAGAGGGATTTTTCATTGAACCGTTGTCTCTGCCGACTTAAACAGTCTTACAGTAAGTATCAAGTTATATTGTTTCTTATATATCCTTCCATTCAAACAAACGTTGTATTAATATAGCTAAACAGCTACCTTTTAATTTAAAATGTCAATAGATAGATAGATAGATAGATAGATAGATAGATAGATAGATAGATAGATAGATAGATAGATAGATAGATAAGTAATTGACTGTAATTATTGTTGGTATAGAAATAATATTGATATTGATTTTTTTTTTTAATGCTTTCATGTCCTTGCAGCTGGTGGATGTGAGCTACACCACCCTGGTTAAGTGGCATAATCAAAGGGTGAAAAGACATTTCTTTTCTCATGTTTCTATGTATGAAATCTGCACGCTATCTTTTAACTTATCTAGACTCTTGCTTGTTTTTAAATTCATTTAAATGATTTTATTTGTTTCTCTTTATATTCTTTGTATTTGTAATGCTTCTTGCATTCCCTGCTGCAATGCTTTTATTTTATGTAAAGCACTTTGAACTGTTTGTACATGAAATGTGCTATACAAATAAATTTGATTTGATTTTGATTTGATGAAAAGGCAGGAAACGGCTGTGGTGCAACAAGGGCTGAAACTTCCTAGCCGGTTTTCTGTAGCTGCTGACCCACTTCTCCCCGCCAATATATGTCCCCATTATGCCATACCACATTCAGAACCAACACATATGTACAGTTTACCACCTAACACTGTGGGACAGGCCGAATTAAAAAGAAAGCTAAAATTTACAGATGATACAAATCCACCAGGACAGTGGCAGCTTCTCCCTGCTCCACCCAAAAGGCCTCAGGTGACAATTGCTCCAGTGGCCTCACAGGTTCGTGTTATCCCCACTACTCTACAGACACAGAGTTTTCGGACGTTCTCTGCCACTCCTCCACATGCTCCTGCTCTGGCTCCTGTTTTGGTTCCTCCTCTGGCCCCTGCTCCGGCTCCCATAGCAGGCTCCACTAATAGAGCACCCCGAAAACTGACCCGCAAAGTTTTGCACAACACGTGCAAAAAATGCGGGCAGTTCAGAATTGCTGCAACAGGACACAACCAATATAGAGGGCAAATTTACTGTCCCTCTGGTGAAACTCTAACTAAAGAGCAGTGGCTGGAAGAAATTAAAAAGAAGCCACAAGTGTGTACTCATTTATACTTTTTTAACATTTACACACTTTTTTAAATTGTATATAGTTACTGCTGTTTCAGACCTCTCAATCTTTTAATTTATTTCACAGAGGGTTATTTTTTTTAGTGATGATACTACATGTGTTTTATATACTACAATCTAACTTTAAAATTTATAAATTTGTGGAGTAAATGCTAAGATTGTTCACAGTTTTTAGTTTTTTTAGGTTAAAAAATTGTTTAATTCACTGTTTTTGTTGTTGACAAATAAATATTTGGTTCTTTAAAAACAGATAAGGTCTATGATCTTTCACTGTGAATAAATATGAGCTGCTATTGATTCTGAAATATTAGTAATAATTTTATGCATAAACTAGGAACAATTTATCACTCACTTCACTCAGAAAATGCTTTAGGAAATATGCATACTTTATATACTTTATACATACTTTAAAAGAATACTATAGTTTGAGCCGTTTCATTAAAACATAATATGCGACTGGTGGGATCGAACTCGCAACTCTGGGATCAGCCGCTTTCTTCTTCCTCTTTCTTTCCCCCTCCCTTCTCCCCCCTTCTCTCCTTTCTTCCCCCCCCCTAACAGACTATTGTTCCCCAGCTTTTTATATATATATATGTATATAGTCTGCATCTCCCCTCCAATAGGCTTCGCCCTTCTCCATTCTCACATTGAACGGTTTAGCCAATGTCTCACCGACTCACAATGGACCGAGCCTATCAGCGCCCGAGCTCACAATGGAGCTCGGCCAATCACCGTGACGATATACTAGCTTATCAGCGCCCGAGCTCACAATGGAGCTCGGCCAATCAAGGTGAAGCCCTAAGTTGGAGTTGACCTCCCCTCCCCTCCCGCTCCCCCTCCTCCAACAAAACCAACAAAAAAACAAATTAAAGATTTTGTTATCATTAGGTTAGAGGATTATAAAATTTAGCCGTTATAGAAGAGGGATTTTTCATTGAACCGTTGTCTCTGCCGACTTAAACAGTCTTACAGTAAGTATCAAGTTATATTGTTTCTTATATATCCTTCCATTCAAACAAACGTTGTATTAATATAGCTAAACAGCTACCTTTTAATTTAAAATGTCAATAGACAGATAGATAGATGGATAGATAGATAGATAGACAGATAGATAGATAGATAGATAGATAGATAGATAGATAGATAGATAGACAGATAGATAGATAGATAGATAGATAGATAGATAGATAGATAGATAGATAGATAGATAGATAGATAGATAGATAGATAAGTAATTGACTGTAATTATTGTTGGTATAGTAATATTATTGATATTGATTTTTTTTTTTAATGCTTTCATGTCCTTGCAGCTGGTGGATGTGAGCTACACCACCCTGGTTAAGTGGCATAATCAAAGGGTGAAAAGACATTTCTTTTCTCATGTTTCTATGCATGAAATCTGCACGCTATCTTTTAACTTATCTAGACTCTTTGCTTGTTTTTAAATTCATTTAAATGATTTTATTTGTTTCTCTTTATATTCTTTGTATTTGTAATGCTTCTTGCATTCCCTGCTGCAATGCTTTTATTTTATGTAAAGCACTTTGAACTGTTTGTACATGAAATATGCTATACAAATAAATTTGATTTGATTTTGATTTGATGAAAAGGCAGGAAACGGCTGTGGTGCAACAAGGGCTGAAACTTCCTAGCCGGTTTTCTGTAGCTGCTGACCCACTTCTCCCCGCCAATATATGTCCCCATTATGCCATACCACATTCAGAACCAACACATATGTACAGTTTACCACCTAACACTGTGGGACAGGCCGAATTAAAAAGAAAGCTAAAATTTACAGATGATACAAATCCACCAGGACAGTGGCAGCTTCTCCCTGCTCCACCCAAAAGGCCTCAGGTGACAATTGCTCCAGTGGCCTCACAGGTTCGTGTTATCCCCACTACTCTACAGACACAGAGTTTTCGGACGTTCTCTGCCACTCCTCCACATGCTCCTGCTCTGGCTCCTGTTTTGGTTCCTCCTCTGGCCCCTGCTCCGGCTCCCATAGCAGGCTCCACTAATAGAGCACCCCGAAAACTGACCCGCAAAGTTTTGCACAACACGTGCAAAAAATGCGGGCAGTTCAGAATTGCTGCAACAGGACACAACCAATATAGAGGGCAAATTTACTGTCCCTCTGGTGAAACTCGAACTAAAGAGCAGTGGCTGGAAGAAATTAAAAAGAAGCCACAAGTGTCTACTCAGTTATACTTTTTTAACATTTACACACTTTTTTAAATTGTATATAGTTACTGCTGTTTCAGACCTCTCAATCTTTTAATTTATTTCACAGAGGGTTATTTTTTTTAGTGATGATACTACATGTGTTTTATATACTACAATCTAACTTTAAAATTTATAAATTCGTGGAGTAAATGCTAAGATTGTTCACAGTTTTTAGTTTTTTTAGGTTAAAAAATTGTTTAATTCACTGTTTTTGTTGTTGACAAATAAATATTTGGTTCTTTAAAAACAGATAAGGTCTATGATCTTTCACTGTGAATAAATATGAGCTGCTATTGATTCTGAAATATTAGTAATAATTTTATGCATAAACTAGGAACAATTTATCACTCACTTCACTCAGAAAATGCTTTAGGAAATATGCATACTTTATATACTTTATACATACTTTAAAAGAATACTATAGTTTGAGCCGTTTCATTAAAACATAATATGCGACTGGTGGGATCGAACTCGCAACTCTGGGATCAGCCGCTTTCTTCTTCCTCTTTCTTTCCCCCTCCCTTCTCCCCCCTTCTCCCCCCTTCTCTCCTTTCTTCCCCCCCCCCTAACAGACTATTGTTCCCCAGCTTCTTTCTTCCCCCCCCCCCAACAGTCTGCATCTCCCCTCCAATAGGTTTCGCCCTTCTCCATTCTCACATTGAACGGTTTAGCCAATGTCTCACCGACTCACAATGGACCGAGCCTATCAGCGCTCGAGCTCACAATGGAGCTCGGCCAATCACCGTGACGATATACTAGCCTATCAGCGCCCGAGCTCACAATGGAGCTCGGCCAATCAAGGTGAAGCCCTAAGTTGTAGTTGACCTCCCCTCCCCTCCCGCTCCCCCTCCTCCAACAAAACCAACAAAAAAACAAATTAAAGATTTTGTTATCATTAGGTTAGAGGATTATAAAATTTAGCCGTTATAGAAGAGGGATTTTTCATTGAACCGTTGTCTCTGCCGACTTAAACAGTCTTACAGTAAGTATCAAGTTATATTGTTTCTTATATATCCTTCCATTCAAACAAACGTTGTATTAATATAGCTAAACAGCTACCTTTTAATTTAAAATGTCAATAGACAGATGGATAGATAGATGGATAGATAGACAGATAGATAGATAGATAGATAGATAGATAGATAGATAGATAGATAGATAGATAGATAGATAGATAGATAGATAGATAAGTAATTGACTGTAATTATTGTTGGTATAGTAATATTATTGATATTGATTTTTTTTTTTAATGCTTTCATGTCCTTGCAGCTGGTGGATGTGAGCTACACCACCCTGGTTAAGTGGCATAATCAAAGGGTGAAAAGACATTTCTTTTCTCATGTTTCTATGCATAAAATCTGCACGCTATCTTTTAACTTATCTAGACTCTTTGCTTGTTTTTAAATTCATTTAAATGATTTTATTTGTTTCTCTTTATATTCTTTGTATTTGTAATGCTTCTTGCATTCCCTGCTGCAATGCTTTTATTTTATGTAAAGCACTTTGAACTGTTTGTACATGAAATATGCTATACAAATAAATTTGATTTGATTTTGATTTGATGAAAAGGCAGGAAACGGCTGTGGTGCAACAAGGGCTGAAACTTCCTAGCCGGTTTTCTGTAGCTGCTGACCCACTTCTCCCCGCCAATATATGTCCCCATTATGCCATACCACATTCAGAACCAACACATATGTACAGTTTACCACCTAACACTGTGGGACAGGCCGAATTAAAAAGAAAGCTAAAATTTACAGATGATACAAATCCACCAGGACAGTGGCAGCTTCTCCCTGCTCCACCCAAAAGGCCTCAGGTGACAATTGCTCCAGTGGCCTCACAGGTTCGTGTTATCCCCACTACTCTACAGACACAGAGTTTTCGGACGTTCTCTGCCACTCCTCCACATGCTCCTGCTCTGGCTCCTGTTTTGGTTCCTCCTCTGTCCCCTGCTCCGGCTCCCATAGCAGGCTCCACTAATAGAGCACCCCGAAAACTGACCCGCAAAGTTTTGCACAACACGTGCAAAAAATGCGGGCAGTTCAGAATTGCTGCAACAGGACACAACCAATATAGAGGGCAAATTTACTGTCCCTCTGGTGAAACTCGAACTAAAGAGCAGTGGCTGGAAGAAATTAAAAAGAAGCCACAAGTGTGTACTCATTTATACTTTTTTAACATTTACACACTTTTTTAAATTGTATATAGTTACTGCTGTTTCAGACCTCTCAATCTTTTAATTTATTTCACAGAGGGTTATTTTTTTTAGTGATGATACTACATGTGTTTTATATACTACAATCTAACTTTAAAATTTATAAATTTGTGGAGTAAATGCTAAGATTGTTCACAGTTTTTAGTTTTTTTAGGTTAAAAAATTGTTTAATTCACTGTTTTTGTTGTTGACAAATAAATATTTGGTTCTTTAAAAACAGATAAGGTCTATGATCTTTCACTGTGAATAAATATGAGCTGCTATTGATTCTGAAATATTAGTAATAATTTTATGCATAAACTAGGAACAATTTATCACTCACTTCACTCAGAAAATGCTTTAGGAAATATGCATACTTTATATACTTTATACATACTTTAAAAGAATACTATAGTTTGAGCCGTTTCATTAAAACATAATATGCGACTGGTGGGATCGAACTCGCAACTCTGGGATCAGCCGCTTTCTTCTTCCTCTTTCTTTCCCCCTCCCTTCTCCCCCCTTCTCTCCTTTCTTCCCCCCCCCTAACAGACTATTGTTCCCCAGCTTCCTTTCTTCCCCCCCCCCAACAGTCTGCATCTCCCCTCCAATAGGCTTCGCCCTTCTCCATTCTCACATTGAACGGTTTAGCCAATGTCTCACCGACTCACAATGGACCGAGCCTATCAGCGCCCGAGCTCACAATGGAGCTCGGCCAATCACCGTGACGATATACTAGCTTATCAGCGCCCGAGCTCACAATGGAGCTCGGCCAATCAAGGTGAAGCCCTAAGTTGGAGTTGACCTCCCCTCCCCTCCCGCTCCCCCTCCTCCAACAAAACCAACAAAAAAACAAATTAAAGATTTTGTTATCATTAGGTTAGAGGATTATAAAATTTAGCCGTTATAGAAGAGGGATTTTTCAATGAACCGTTGTCTCTGCCGACTTAAACAGTCTTACAGTAAGTATCAAGTTATATTGTTTCTTATATATCCTTCCATTCAAACAAACGTTGTATTAATATAGCTAAACAGCTACCTTTTAATTTAAAATGTCAATAGACAGATAGACAGATAGACAGATAGATAGATAGATAGATAGATAGATAGATAGATAGATAGATAGATAGATAGATAGATAGATAGATACATAGATAGATAAGTAATTGACTGTAATTATTGTTGGTATAGAAATATTATTGATATTGATTTTTTTTTTTAATGCTTTCATGTCCTTGCAGCTGGTGGATGTGAGCTACACCACCCTGGTTAAGTGGCATAATCAAAGGGTGAAAAGACATTTCTTTTCTCATGTTTCTATGCATGAAATCTGCACGCTATCTTTTAACTTATCTAGACTCTTGCTTGTCTTTAAATTCATTTAAATGATTTTATTTGTTTCTCTTTATATTCTTTGTATTTGTAATGCTTCTTGCATTCCCTGCTGCAATGCTTTTATTTTATGTAAAGCACTTTGAACTGTTTGTACATGAAATGTGCTATACAAATAAATTTGATTTGATTTTGATTTGATGAAAAGGCAGGAAACGGCTGTGGTGCAACAAGGGCTGAAACTTCCTAGCCGGTTTTCTGTAGCTGCTGACCCACTTCTCCCCGCCAATATATGTCCCCATTATGCCATACCACATTCAGAACCAACACATATGTACAGTTTACCACCTAACACTGTGGGACAGGCCGAATTAAAAAGAAAGCTAAAATTTACAGATGATACAAATCCACCAGGACAGTGGCAGCTTCTCCCTGCTCCACCCAAAAGGCCTCAGGTGACAATTGCTCCAGTGGCCTCACAGGTTCGTGTTATCCCCACTACTCTACAGACACAGAGTTTTCGGACGTTCTCTGCCACTCCTCCACATGCTCCTGCTCTGGCTCCTGTTTTGGTTCCTCCTCTGGCCCCTGCTCCGGCTCCCATAGCAGGCTCCACTAATAGAGCACCCCGAAAACTGACCCGCAAAGTTTTGCACAACACGTGCAAAAAATGCGGGCAGTTCAGAATTGCTGCAACAGGACACAACCAATATAGAGGGCAAATTTACTGTCCCTCTGGTGAAACTCGAACTAAAGAGCAGTGGCTGGAAGAAATTAAAAAGAAGCCACAAGTGTGTACTCATTTATACTTTTTTAACATTTACACACTTTTTTAAATTGTATATAGTTACTGCTGTTTCAGACCTCTCAATCTTTTAATTTATTTCACAGAGGGTTATTTTTTTAGTGATGATACTACATGTGTTTTATATACTACAATCTAACTTTAAAATTTATAAATTTGTGGAGTAAATGCTAAGATTGTTCACAGTTTTTAGTTTTTTTAGGTTTAAAAATTGTTTAATTCACTGTTTTTGTTGTTGACAAATAAATATTTGGTTCTTTAAAAACAGATAAGGTCTATGATCTTTCACTGTGAATAAATATGAGCTGCTATTGATTCTGAAATATTAGTAATAATTTTATGCATAAACTAGGAACAATTTATCACTCACTTCACTCAGAAAATGCTTTAGGAAATATGCATACTTTATATACTTTATACATACTTTAAAAGAATACTATAGTTTGAGCCGTTTCATTAAAACATAATATGCGACTGGTGGGATCGAACTCGCAACTCTGGGATCAGCCGCTTTCTTCTTCCTCTTTCTTTCCCCCTCCCTTCTCCCCCCTTCTCTCCTTTCTCCCCCCCCCCCAACAGACTATTGTTCCCCAGCTTCTTTCTTCCCCCCCCCCCAACAGTCTGCATCTCCCCTCCAATAGGTTTCGCCCTTCTCCATTCTCACATTGAACGGTTTAGCCAATGTCTCACCGACTCACAATGGACCGAGCCTATCAGCGCTCGAGCTCACAATGGAGCTCGGCCAATCACCGTGACGATATACTAGCCTATCAGCGCCCGAGCTCACAATGGAGCTCGGCCAATCAAGGTGAAGCCCTAAGTTGTAGTTGACCTCCCCTCCCCTCCCGCTCCCCCTCCTCCAACAAAACCAACAAAAAAACAAATTAAAGATTTTGTTATCATTAGGTTAGAGGATTATAAAATTTAGCCGTTATAGAAGAGGGATTTTTCATTGAACCGTTGTCTCTGCCGACTTAAACAGTCTTACAGTAAGTATCAAGTTATATTGTTTCTTATATATCCTTCCATTCAAACAAACGTTGTATTAATATAGCTAAACAGCTACCTTTTAATTTAAAATGTCAATAGACAGATGGATAGATAGATGGATAGATAGACAGATAGATAGATAGATAGATAGATAGATAGATAGATAGATAGATAGATAGATAGACAGATAGACAGATAGATAGATAGATAGATAGATAGATAGATAGATAGATAGATAGATAGATAGATAGATAGATAGATAGATAGATAGATAGATAAGTAATTGACTGTAATTATTGTTGGTATAGTAATATTATTGATATTGATTTTTTTTTTTAATGCTTTCATGTCCTTGCAGCTGGTGGATGTGAGCTACACCACCCTGGTTAAGTGGCATAATCAAAGGGTGAAAAGACATTTCTTTTCTCATGTTTCTATGCATAAAATCTGCACGCTATCTTTTAACTTATCTAGACTCTTTGCTTGTTTTTAAATTCATTTAAATGATTTTATTTGTTTCTCTTTATATTCTTTGTATTTGTAATGCTTCTTGCATTCCCTGCTGCAATGCTTTTATTTTATGTAAAGCACTTTGAACTGTTTGTACATGAAATATGCTATACAAATAAATTTGATTTGATTTTGATTTGATGAAAAGGCAGGAAACGGCTGTGGTGCAACAAGGGCTGAAACTTCCTAGCCGGTTTTCTGTAGCTGCTGACCCACTTCTCCCCGCCAATATATGTCCCCATTATGCCATACCACATTCAGAACCAACACATATGTACAGTTTACCACCTAACACTGTGGGACAGGCCGAATTAAAAAGAAAGCTAAAATTTACAGATGATACAAATCCACCAGGACAGTGGCAGCTTCTCCCTGCTCCACCCAAAAGGCCTCAGGTGACAATTGCTCCAGTGGCCTCACAGGTTCGTGTTATCCCCACTACTCTACAGACACAGAGTTTTCGGACGTTCTCTGCCACTCCTCCACATGCTCCTGCTCTGGCTCCTGTTTTGGTTCCTCCTCTGTCCCCTGCTCCGGCTCCCATAGCAGGCTCCACTAATAGAGCACCCCGAAAACTGACCCGCAAAGTTTTGCACAACACGTGCAAAAAATGCGGGCAGTTCAGAATTGCTGCAACAGGACACAACCAATATAGAGGGCAAATTTACTGTCCCTCTGGTGAAACTCGAACTAAAGAGCAGTGGCTGGAAGAAATTAAAAAGAAGCCACAAGTGTGTACTCATTTATACTTTTTTAACATTTACACACTTTTTTAAATTGTATATAGTTACTGCTGTTTCAGACCTCTCAATCTTTTAATTTATTTCACAGAGGGTTATTTTTTTTAGTGATGATACTACATGTGTTTTATATACTACAATCTAACTTTAAAATTTATAAATTTGTGGAGTAAATGCTAAGATTGTTCACAGTTTTTAGTTTTTTTAGGTTAAAAAATTGTTTAATTCACTGTTTTTGTTGTTGACAAATAAATATTTGGTTCTTTAAAAACAGATAAGGTCTATGATCTTTCACTGTGAATAAATATGAGCTGCTATTGATTCTGAAATATTAGTAATAATTTTATGCATAAACTAGGAACAATTTATCACTCACTTCACTCAGAAAATGCTTTAGGAAATATGCATACTTTATATACTTTATACATACTTTAAAAGAATACTATAGTTTGAGCCGTTTCATTAAAACATAATATGCGACTGGTGGGATCGAACTCGCAACTCTGGGATCAGCCGCTTTCTTCTTCCTCTTTCTTTCCCCCTCCCTTCTCCCCCCTTCTCTCCTTTCTTCCCCCCCCCCTAACAGACTATTGTTCCCCAGCTTCTTTCTTCCCCCCCCCCCAACAGTCTGCATCTCCCCTCCAATAGGTTTCGCCCTTCTCCATTCTCACATTGAACGGTTTAGCCAATGTCTCACCGACTCACAATGGACCGAGCCTATCAGCGCTCGAGCTCACAATGGAGCTCGGCCAATCACCGTGACGATATACTAGCCTATCAGCGCCCGAGCTCACAATGGAGCTCGGCCAATCAAGGTGAAGCCCTAAGTTGTAGTTGACCTCCCCTCCCCTCCCGCTCCCCCTCCTCCAACAAAACCAACAAAAAAACAAATTAAAGATTTTGTTATCATTAGGTTAGAGGATTATAAAATTTAGCCGTTATAGAAGAGGGATTTTTCATTGAACCGTTGTCTCTGCCGACTTAAACAGTCTTACAGTAAGTATCAAGTTATATTGTTTCTTATATATCCTTCCATTCAAACAAACGTTGTATTAATATAGCTAAACAGCTACCTTTTAATTTAAAATGTCAATAGACAGATGGATAGATAGATGGATAGATAGACAGATAGATAGATAGATAGATAGATAGATAGATAGATAGATAGATAGATAGATAGACAGATAGACAGATAGATAGATAGATAGATAGATAGATAGATAGATAGATAGATAGATAGATAGATAGATAGATAGATAGATAGATAAGTAATTGACTGTAATTATTGTTGGTATAGTAATATTATTGATATTGATTTTTTTTTTTAATGCTTTCATGTCCTTGCAGCTGGTGGATGTGAGCTACACCACCCTGGTTAAGTGGCATAATCAAAGGGTGAAAAGACATTTCTTTTCTCATGTTTCTATGCATAAAATCTGCACGCTATCTTTTAACTTATCTAGACTCTTTGCTTGTTTTTAAATTCATTTAAATGATTTTATTTGTTTCTCTTTATATTCTTTGTATTTGTAATGCTTCTTGCATTCCCTGCTGCAATGCTTTTATTTTATGTAAAGCACTTTGAACTGTTTGTACATGAAATATGCTATACAAATAAATTTGATTTGATTTTGATTTGATGAAAAGGCAGGAAACGGCTGTGGTGCAACAAGGGCTGAAACTTCCTAGCCGGTTTTCTGTAGCTGCTGACCCACTTCTCCCCGCCAATATATGTCCCCATTATGCCATACCACATTCAGAACCAACACATATGTACAGTTTACCACCTAACACTGTGGGACAGGCCGAATTAAAAAGAAAGCTAAAATTTACAGATGATACAAATCCACCAGGACAGTGGCAGCTTCTCCCTGCTCCACCCAAAAGGCCTCAGGTGACAATTGCTCCAGTGGCCTCACAGGTTCGTGTTATCCCCACTACTCTACAGACACAGAGTTTTCGGACGTTCTCTGCCACTCCTCCACATGCTCCTGCTCTGGCTCCTGTTTTGGTTCCTCCTCTGTCCCCTGCTCCGGCTCCCATAGCAGGCTCCACTAATAGAGCACCCCGAAAACTGACCCGCAAAGTTTTGCACAACACGTGCAAAAAATGCGGGCAGTTCAGAATTGCTGCAACAGGACACAACCAATATAGAGGGCAAATTTACTGTCCCTCTGGTGAAACTCGAACTAAAGAGCAGTGGCTGGAAGAAATTAAAAAGAAGCCACAAGTGTGTACTCATTTATACTTTTTTAACATTTACACACTTTTTTAAATTGTATATAGTTACTGCTGTTTCAGACCTCTCAATCTTTTAATTTATTTCACAGAGGGTTATTTTTTTTAGTGATGATACTACATGTGTTTTATATACTACAATCTAACTTTAAAATTTATAAATTTGTGGAGTAAATGCTAAGATTGTTCACAGTTTTTAGTTTTTTTAGGTTAAAAAATTGTTTAATTCACTGTTTTTGTTGTTGACAAATAAATATTTGGTTCTTTAAAAACAGATAAGGTCTATGATCTTTCACTGTGAATAAATATGAGCTGCTATTGATTCTGAAATATTAGTAATAATTTTATGCATAAACTAGGAACAATTTATCACTCACTTCACTCAGAAAATGCTTTAGGAAATATGCATACTTTATATACTTTATACATACTTTAAAAGAATACTATAGTTTGAGCCGTTTCATTAAAACATAATATGCGACTGGTGGGATCGAACTCGCAACTCTGGGATCAGCCGCTTTCTTCTTCCTCTTTCTTTCCCCCTCCCTTCTCCCCCCTTCTCTCCTTTCTTCCCCCCCCCCTAACAGACTATTGTTCCCCAGCTTCCTTTCTTCCCCCCCCCCAACAGTCTGCATCTCCCCTCCAATAGGCTTCGCCCTTCTCCATTCTCACATTGAACGGTTTAGCCAATGTCTCACCGACTCACAATGGACCGAGCCTATCAGCGCCCGAGCTCACAATGGAGCTCGGCCAATCACCGTGACGATATACTAGCTTATCAGCGCCCGAGCTCACAATGGAGCTCGGCCAATCAAGGTGAAGCCCTAAGTTGGAGTTGACCTCCCCTCCCCTCCCGCTCCCCCTCCTCCAACAAAACCAACAAAAAAACAAATTAAAGATTTTGTTATCATTAGGTTAGAGGATTATAAAATTTAGCCGTTATAGAAGAGGGATTTTTCAATGAACCGTTGTCTCTGCCGACTTAAACAGTCTTACAGTAAGTATCAAGTTATATTGTTTCTTATATATCCTTCCATTCAAACAAACGTTGTATTAATATAGCTAAACAGCTACCTTTTAATTTAAAATGTCAATAGACAGATAGACAGATAGACAGATAGATAGATAGATAGATAGATAGATAGATAGATAGATAGATAGATAGATAGATAGATAGATAGATACATAGATAGATAAGTAATTGACTGTAATTATTGTTGGTATAGAAATATTATTGATATTGATTTTTTTTTTTAATGCTTTCATGTCCTTGCAGCTGGTGGATGTGAGCTACACCACCCTGGTTAAGTGGCATAATCAAAGGGTGAAAAGACATTTCTTTTCTCATGTTTCTATGCATGAAATCTGCACGCTATCTTTTAACTTATCTAGACTCTTGCTTGTCTTTAAATTCATTTAAATGATTTTATTTGTTTCTCTTTATATTCTTTGTATTTGTAATGCTTCTTGCATTCCCTGCTGCAATGCTTTTATTTTATGTAAAGCACTTTGAACTGTTTGTACATGAAATGTGCTATACAAATAAATTTGATTTGATTTTGATTTGATGAAAAGGCAGGAAACGGCTGTGGTGCAACAAGGGCTGAAACTTCCTAGCCGGTTTTCTGTAGCTGCTGACCCACTTCTCCCCGCCAATATATGTCCCCATTATGCCATACCACATTCAGAACCAACACATATGTACAGTTTACCACCTAACACTGTGGGACAGGCCGAATTAAAAAGAAAGCTAAAATTTACAGATGATACAAATCCACCAGGACAGTGGCAGCTTCTCCCTGCTCCACCCAAAAGGCCTCAGGTGACAATTGCTCCAGTGGCCTCACAGGTTCGTGTTATCCCCACTACTCTACAGACACAGAGTTTTCGGACGTTCTCTGCCACTCCTCCACATGCTCCTGCTCTGGCTCCTGTTTTGGTTCCTCCTCTGGCCCCTGCTCCGGCTCCCATAGCAGGCTCCACTAATAGAGCACCCCGAAAACTGACCCGCAAAGTTTTGCACAACACGTGCAAAAAATGCGGGCAGTTCAGAATTGCTGCAACAGGACACAACCAATATAGAGGGCAAATTTACTGTCCCTCTGGTGAAACTCGAACTAAAGAGCAGTGGCTGGAAGAAATTAAAAAGAAGCCACAAGTGTGTACTCATTTATACTTTTTTAACATTTACACACTTTTTTAAATTGTATATAGTTACTGCTGTTTCAGACCTCTCAATCTTTTAATTTATTTCACAGAGGGTTATTTTTTTAGTGATGATACTACATGTGTTTTATATACTACAATCTAACTTTAAAATTTATAAATTTGTGGAGTAAATGCTAAGATTGTTCACAGTTTTTAGTTTTTTTAGGTTTAAAAATTGTTTAATTCACTGTTTTTGTTGTTGACAAATAAATATTTGGTTCTTTAAAAACAGATAAGGTCTATGATCTTTCACTGTGAATAAATATGAGCTGCTATTGATTCTGAAATATTAGTAATAATTTTATGCATAAACTAGGAACAATTTATCACTCACTTCACTCAGAAAATGCTTTAGGAAATATGCATACTTTATATACTTTATACATACTTTAAAAGAATACTATAGTTTGAGCCGTTTCATTAAAACATAATATGCGACTGGTGGGATCGAACTCGCAACTCTGGGATCAGCCGCTTTCTTCTTCCTCTTTCTTTCCCCCTCCCTTCTCCCCCCTTCTCTCCTTTCTCCCCCCCCCCCAACAGACTATTGTTCCCCAGCTTCTTTCTTCCCCCCCCCCCAACAGTCTGCATCTCCCCTCCAATAGGTTTCGCCCTTCTCCATTCTCACATTGAACGGTTTAGCCAATGTCTCACCGACTCACAATGGACCGAGCCTATCAGCGCTCGAGCTCACAATGGAGCTCGGCCAATCACCGTGACGATATACTAGCCTATCAGCGCCCGAGCTCACAATGGAGCTCGGCCAATCAAGGTGAAGCCCTAAGTTGTAGTTGACCTCCCCTCCCCTCCCGCTCCCCCTCCTCCAACAAAACCAACAAAAAAACAAATTAAAGATTTTGTTATCATTAGGTTAGAGGATTATAAAATTTAGCCGTTATAGAAGAGGGATTTTTCATTGAACCGTTGTCTCTGCCGACTTAAACAGTCTTACAGTAAGTATCAAGTTATATTGTTTCTTATATATCCTTCCATTCAAACAAACGTTGTATTAATATAGCTAAACAGCTACCTTTTAATTTAAAATGTCAATAGACAGATGGATAGATAGATGGATAGATAGACAGATAGATAGATAGATAGATAGATAGATAGATAGATAGATAGATAGATAGATAGACAGATAGACAGATAGATAGATAGATAGATAGATAGATAGATAGATAGATAGATAGATAGATAGATAGATAGATAGATAGATAGATAAGTAATTGACTGTAATTATTGTTGGTATAGTAATATTATTGATATTGATTTTTTTTTTTAATGCTTTCATGTCCTTGCAGCTGGTGGATGTGAGCTACACCACCCTGGTTAAGTGGCATAATCAAAGGGTGAAAAGACATTTCTTTTCTCATGTTTCTATGCATAAAATCTGCACGCTATCTTTTAACTTATCTAGACTCTTTGCTTGTTTTTAAATTCATTTAAATGATTTTATTTGTTTCTCTTTATATTCTTTGTATTTGTAATGCTTCTTGCATTCCCTGCTGCAATGCTTTTATTTTATGTAAAGCACTTTGAACTGTTTGTACATGAAATATGCTATACAAATAAATTTGATTTGATTTTGATTTGATGAAAAGGCAGGAAACGGCTGTGGTGCAACAAGGGCTGAAACTTCCTAGCCGGTTTTCTGTAGCTGCTGACCCACTTCTCCCCGCCAATATATGTCCCCATTATGCCATACCACATTCAGAACCAACACATATGTACAGTTTACCACCTAACACTGTGGGACAGGCCGAATTAAAAAGAAAGCTAAAATTTACAGATGATACAAATCCACCAGGACAGTGGCAGCTTCTCCCTGCTCCACCCAAAAGGCCTCAGGTGACAATTGCTCCAGTGGCCTCACAGGTTCGTGTTATCCCCACTACTCTACAGACACAGAGTTTTCGGACGTTCTCTGCCACTCCTCCACATGCTCCTGCTCTGGCTCCTGTTTTGGTTCCTCCTCTGTCCCCTGCTCCGGCTCCCATAGCAGGCTCCACTAATAGAGCACCCCGAAAACTGACCCGCAAAGTTTTGCACAACACGTGCAAAAAATGCGGGCAGTTCAGAATTGCTGCAACAGGACACAACCAATATAGAGGGCAAATTTACTGTCCCTCTGGTGAAACTCGAACTAAAGAGCAGTGGCTGGAAGAAATTAAAAAGAAGCCACAAGTGTGTACTCATTTATACTTTTTTAACATTTACACACTTTTTTAAATTGTATATAGTTACTGCTGTTTCAGACCTCTCAATCTTTTAATTTATTTCACAGAGGGTTATTTTTTTTAGTGATGATACTACATGTGTTTTATATACTACAATCTAACTTTAAAATTTATAAATTTGTGGAGTAAATGCTAAGATTGTTCACAGTTTTTAGTTTTTTTAGGTTAAAAAATTGTTTAATTCACTGTTTTTGTTGTTGACAAATAAATATTTGGTTCTTTAAAAACAGATAAGGTCTATGATCTTTCACTGTGAATAAATATGAGCTGCTATTGATTCTGAAATATTAGTAATAATTTTATGCATAAACTAGGAACAATTTATCACTCACTTCACTCAGAAAATGCTTTAGGAAATATGCATACTTTATATACTTTATACATACTTTAAAAGAATACTATAGTTTGAGCCGTTTCATTAAAACATAATATGCGACTGGTGGGATCGAACTCGCAACTCTGGGATCAGCCGCTTTCTTCTTCCTCTTTCTTTCCCCCTCCCTTCTCCCCCCTTCTCTCCTTTCTTCCCCCCCCCCTAACAGACTATTGTTCCCCAGCTTCCTTTCTTCCCCCCCCCCAACAGTCTGCATCTCCCCTCCAATAGGCTTCGCCCTTCTCCATTCTCACATTGAACGGTTTAGCCAATGTCTCACCGACTCACAATGGACCGAGCCTATCAGCGCCCGAGCTCACAATGGAGCTCGGCCAATCACCGTGACGATATACTAGCTTATCAGCGCCCGAGCTCACAATGGAGCTCGGCCAATCAAGGTGAAGCCCTAAGTTGGAGTTGACCTCCCCTCCCCTCCCGCTCCCCCTCCTCCAACAAAACCAACAAAAAAACAAATTAAAGATTTTGTTATCATTAGGTTAGAGGATTATAAAATTTAGCCGTTATAGAAGAGGGATTTTTCAATGAACCGTTGTCTCTGCCGACTTAAACAGTCTTACAGTAAGTATCAAGTTATATTGTTTCTTATATATCCTTCCATTCAAACAAACGTTGTATTAATATAGCTAAACAGCTACCTTTTAATTTAAAATGTCAATAGACAGATAGATAGATAGATAGATAGATAGATAGATAGATAGATAGATAGATAGATAGATAGATAGATAGATAGATAGATAGATAGATACATAGATAGATAAGTAATTGACTGTAATTATTGTTGGTATAGAAATATTATTGATATTGATTTTTTTTTTTAATGCTTTCATGTCCTTGCAGCTGGTGGATGTGAGCTACACCACCCTGGTTAAGTGGCATAATCAAAGGGTGAAAAGACATTTCTTTTCTCATGTTTCTATGCATGAAATCTGCACGCTATCTTTTAACTTATCTAGACTCTTGCTTGTCTTTAAATTCATTTAAATGATTTTATTTGTTTCTCTTTATATTCTTTGTATTTGTAATGCTTCTTGCATTCCCTGCTGCAATGCTTTTATTTTATGTAAAGCACTTTGAACTGTTTGTACATGAAATGTGCTATACAAATAAATTTGATTTGATTTTGATTTGATGAAAAGGCAGGAAACGGCTGTGGTGCAACAAGGGCTGAAACTTCCTAGCCGGTTTTCTGTAGCTGCTGACCCACTTCTCCCCGCCAATATATGTCCCCATTATGCCATACCACATTCAGAACCAACACATATGTACAGTTTACCACCTAACACTGTGGGACAGGCCGAATTAAAAAGAAAGCTAAAATTTACAGATGATACAAATCCACCAGGACAGTGGCAGCTTCTCCCTGCTCCACCCAAAAGGCCTCAGGTGACAATTGCTCCAGTGGCCTCACAGGTTCGTGTTATCCCCACTACTCTACAGACACAGAGTTTTCGGACGTTCTCTGCCACTCCTCCACATGCTCCTGCTCTGGCTCCTGTTTTGGTTCCTCCTCTGGCCCCTGCTCCGGCTCCCATAGCAGGCTCCACTAATAGAGCACCCCGAAAACTGACCCGCAAAGTTTTGCACAACACGTGCAAAAAATGCGGGCAGTTCAGAATTGCTGCAACAGGACACAACCAATATAGAGGGCAAATTTACTGTCCCTCTGGTGAAACTCGAACTAAAGAGCAGTGGCTGGAAGAAATTAAAAAGAAGCCACAAGTGTGTACTCATTTATACTTTTTTAACATTTACACACTTTTTTAAATTGTATATAGTTACTGCTGTTTCAGACCTCTCAATCTTTTAATTTATTTCACAGAGGGTTATTTTTTTAGTGATGATACTACATGTGTTTTATATACTACAATCTAACTTTAAAATTTATAAATTTGTGGAGTAAATGCTAAGATTGTTCACAGTTTTTAGTTTTTTTAGGTTTAAAAATTGTTTAATTCACTGTTTTTGTTGTTGACAAATAAATATTTGGTTCTTTAAAAACAGATAAGGTCTATGATCTTTCACTGTGAATAAATATGAGCTGCTATTGATTCTGAAATATTAGTAATAATTTTATGCATAAACTAGGAACAATTTATCACTCACTTCACTCAGAAAATGCTTTAGGAAATATGCATACTTTATATACTTTATACATACTTTAAAAGAATACTATAGTTTGAGCCGTTTCATTAAAACATAATATGCGACTGGTGGGATCGAACTCGCAACTCTGGGATCAGCCGCTTTCTTCTTCCTCTTTCTTTCCCCCTCCCTTCTCCCCCCTTCTCTCCTTTCTCCCCCCCCCCCAACAGACTATTGTTCCCCAGCTTCTTTCTTCCCCCCCCCCCAACAGTCTGCATCTCCCCTCCAATAGGTTTCGCCCTTCTCCATTCTCACATTGAACGGTTTAGCCAATGTCTCACCGACTCACAATGGACCGAGCCTATCAGCGCTCGAGCTCACAATGGAGCTCGGCCAATCACCGTGACGATATACTAGCCTATCAGCGCCCGAGCTCACAATGGAGCTCGGCCAATCAAGGTGAAGCCCTAAGTTGTAGTTGACCTCCCCTCCCCTCCCGCTCCCCCTCCTCCAACAAAACCAACAAAAAAACAAATTAAAGATTTTGTTATCATTAGGTTAGAGGATTATAAAATTTAGCCGTTATAGAAGAGGGATTTTTCATTGAACCGTTGTCTCTGCCGACTTAAACAGTCTTACAGTAAGTATCAAGTTATATTGTTTCTTATATATCCTTCCATTCAAACAAACGTTGTATTAATATAGCTAAACAGCTACCTTTTAATTTAAAATGTCAATAGACAGATGGATAGATAGATGGATAGATAGACAGATAGATAGATAGATAGATAGATAGATAGATAGATAGATAGATAGATAGATAGACAGATAGACAGATAGATAGATAGATAGATAGATAGATAGATAGATAGATAGATAGATAGATAGATAGATAGATAGATAGATAGATAGATAGATAAGTAATTGACTGTAATTATTGTTGGTATAGTAATATTATTGATATTGATTTTTTTTTTTAATGCTTTCATGTCCTTGCAGCTGGTGGATGTGAGCTACACCACCCTGGTTAAGTGGCATAATCAAAGGGTGAAAAGACATTTCTTTTCTCATGTTTCTATGCATAAAATCTGCACGCTATCTTTTAACTTATCTAGACTCTTTGCTTGTTTTTAAATTCATTTAAATGATTTTATTTGTTTCTCTTTATATTCTTTGTATTTGTAATGCTTCTTGCATTCCCTGCTGCAATGCTTTTATTTTATGTAAAGCACTTTGAACTGTTTGTACATGAAATATGCTATACAAATAAATTTGATTTGATTTTGATTTGATGAAAAGGCAGGAAACGGCTGTGGTGCAACAAGGGCTGAAACTTCCTAGCCGGTTTTCTGTAGCTGCTGACCCACTTCTCCCCGCCAATATATGTCCCCATTATGCCATACCACATTCAGAACCAACACATATGTACAGTTTACCACCTAACACTGTGGGACAGGCCGAATTAAAAAGAAAGCTAAAATTTACAGATGATACAAATCCACCAGGACAGTGGCAGCTTCTCCCTGCTCCACCCAAAAGGCCTCAGGTGACAATTGCTCCAGTGGCCTCACAGGTTCGTGTTATCCCCACTACTCTACAGACACAGAGTTTTCGGACGTTCTCTGCCACTCCTCCACATGCTCCTGCTCTGGCTCCTGTTTTGGTTCCTCCTCTGTCCCCTGCTCCGGCTCCCATAGCAGGCTCCACTAATAGAGCACCCCGAAAACTGACCCGCAAAGTTTTGCACAACACGTGCAAAAAATGCGGGCAGTTCAGAATTGCTGCAACAGGACACAACCAATATAGAGGGCAAATTTACTGTCCCTCTGGTGAAACTCGAACTAAAGAGCAGTGGCTGGAAGAAATTAAAAAGAAGCCACAAGTGTGTACTCATTTATACTTTTTTAACATTTACACACTTTTTTAAATTGTATATAGTTACTGCTGTTTCAGACCTCTCAATCTTTTAATTTATTTCACAGAGGGTTATTTTTTTTAGTGATGATACTACATGTGTTTTATATACTACAATCTAACTTTAAAATTTATAAATTTGTGGAGTAAATGCTAAGATTGTTCACAGTTTTTAGTTTTTTTAGGTTAAAAAATTGTTTAATTCACTGTTTTTGTTGTTGACAAATAAATATTTGGTTCTTTAAAAACAGATAAGGTCTATGATCTTTCACTGTGAATAAATATGAGCTGCTATTGATTCTGAAATATTAGTAATAATTTTATGCATAAACTAGGAACAATTTATCACTCACTTCACTCAGAAAATGCTTTAGGAAATATGCATACTTTATATACTTTATACATACTTTAAAAGAATACTATAGTTTGAGCCGTTTCATTAAAACATAATATGCGACTGGTGGGATCGAACTCGCAACTCTGGGATCAGCCGCTTTCTTCTTCCTCTTTCTTTCCCCCTCCCTTCTCCCCCCTTCTCTCCTTTCTTCCCCCCCCCCTAACAGACTATTGTTCCCCAGCTTCCTTTCTTCCCCCCCCCCAACAGTCTGCATCTCCCCTCCAATAGGCTTCGCCCTTCTCCATTCTCACATTGAACGGTTTAGCCAATGTCTCACCGACTCACAATGGACCGAGCCTATCAGCGCCCGAGCTCACAATGGAGCTCGGCCAATCACCGTGACGATATACTAGCTTATCAGCGCCCGAGCTCACAATGGAGCTCGGCCAATCAAGGTGAAGCCCTAAGTTGGAGTTGACCTCCCCTCCCCTCCCGCTCCCCCTCCTCCAACAAAACCAACAAAAAAACAAATTAAAGATTTTGTTATCATTAGGTTAGAGGATTATAAAATTTAGCCGTTATAGAAGAGGGATTTTTCAATGAACCGTTGTCTCTGCCGACTTAAACAGTCTTACAGTAAGTATCAAGTTATATTGTTTCTTATATATCCTTCCATTCAAACAAACGTTGTATTAATATAGCTAAACAGCTACCTTTTAATTTAAAATGTCAATAGACAGATAGACAGATAGACAGATAGATAGATAGATAGATAGATAGATAGATAGATAGATAGATAGATAGATAGATAGATAGATAGATAGATAGATAGATAGATAGATAGATAGATACATAGATAGATAAGTAATTGACTGTAATTATTGTTGGTATAGAAATATTATTGATATTGATTTTTTTTTTTAATGCTTTCATGTCCTTGCAGCTGGTGGATGTGAGCTACACCACCCTGGTTAAGTGGCATAATCAAAGGGTGAAAAGACATTTCTTTTCTCATGTTTCTATGCATGAAATCTGCACGCTATCTTTTAACTTATCTAGACTCTTGCTTGTCTTTAAATTCATTTAAATGATTTTATTTGTTTCTCTTTATATTCTTTGTATTTGTAATGCTTCTTGCATTCCCTGCTGCAATGCTTTTATTTTATGTAAAGCACTTTGAACTGTTTGTACATGAAATGTGCTATACAAATAAATTTGATTTGATTTTGATTTGATGAAAAGGCAGGAAACGGCTGTGGTGCAACAAGGGCTGAAACTTCCTAGCCGGTTTTCTGTAGCTGCTGACCCACTTCTCCCCGCCAATATATGTCCCCATTATGCCATACCACATTCAGAACCAACACATATGTACAGTTTACCACCTAACACTGTGGGACAGGCCGAATTAAAAAGAAAGCTAAAATTTACAGATGATACAAATCCACCAGGACAGTGGCAGCTTCTCCCTGCTCCACCCAAAAGGCCTCAGGTGACAATTGCTCCAGTGGCCTCACAGGTTCGTGTTATCCCCACTACTCTACAGACACAGAGTTTTCGGACGTTCTCTGCCACTCCTCCACATGCTCCTGCTCTGGCTCCTGTTTTGGTTCCTCCTCTGGCCCCTGCTCCGGCTCCCATAGCAGGCTCCACTAATAGAGCACCCCGAAAACTGACCCGCAAAGTTTTGCACAACACGTGCAAAAAATGCGGGCAGTTCAGAATTGCTGCAACAGGACACAACCAATATAGAGGGCAAATTTACTGTCCCTCTGGTGAAACTCGAACTAAAGAGCAGTGGCTGGAAGAAATTAAAAAGAAGCCACAAGTGTGTACTCATTTATACTTTTTTAACATTTACACACTTTTTTAAATTGTATATAGTTACTGCTGTTTCAGACCTCTCAATCTTTTAATTTATTTCACAGAGGGTTATTTTTTTAGTGATGATACTACATGTGTTTTATATACTACAATCTAACTTTAAAATTTATAAATTTGTGGAGTAAATGCTAAGATTGTTCACAGTTTTTAGTTTTTTTAGGTTTAAAAATTGTTTAATTCACTGTTTTTGTTGTTGACAAATAAATATTTGGTTCTTTAAAAACAGATAAGGTCTATGATCTTTCACTGTGAATAAATATGAGCTGCTATTGATTCTGAAATATTAGTAATAATTTTATGCATAAACTAGGAACAATTTATCACTCACTTCACTCAGAAAATGCTTTAGGAAATATGCATACTTTATATACTTTATACATACTTTAAAAGAATACTATAGTTTGAGCCGTTTCATTAAAACATAATATGCGACTGGTGGGATCGAACTCGCAACTCTGGGATCAGCCGCTTTCTTCTTCCTCTTTCTTTCCCCCTCCCTTCTCCCCCCTTCTCTCCTTTCTCCCCCCCCCCCAACAGACTATTGTTCCCCAGCTTTTTTATATATATATACAGGGGCGGAGCTACAGGGGTGGCTACGGGGGCATAGAGCTTGAAAGTCCCGCCCCCTTTTTTGCTTCTTCTTCCTACTTCCGTCGTCCCCATGGGACCTCATGCCTGGATCTATTAACATGGGCAGGATGATGTCTTCTGTTCCCAGTCATTATATGCCTTTTTACAGTACACGCATGATGTTCTGGGGTTAAATATGGATGAGTTCATGCAAAAACATTGGCGATTTGTCGTAGGAGTGCCTGGTTAAACGTTGTAAAAAAAGTTAGGGTAAAAAGACTACATTGCGTCGCATATGCTACGTCACTGATCATATTTCCCACCATGGACGAAGCCAGACATATCACCACCAGCATAGCAGAAGCTCTCCACGTGCCCCGACTGGTAGTGGTTCTCTCCTCGGCTCACAAGTTTTCGTTCGCCCTCGAAAAACTGAGTGAAACTGGCCAACGACAGCGCCATGATTGCTCTTCTTCTTCCACTCCTCCGCGCGCCCAAACGTGATGACGTTTATTTTCCGTGCCAAACGCTACATGCTGTAGTTCGAGAAATGCTCAGAAAAATAACTTAACAATGAAGCACTTATGCCCGCTAAACTGTTACGCTACTGGTATGAAAAAATATTAAAAAATGTCCTACACAACATATGTGAAATGCAAGACTCAATTCCATCAAGCGCAAAAAATAGTTTTATTCCGTCTTGGCTCCGTCATTGACTTGAATGTCAAATTATTACACTTCCGTGGTCCCATGGGGAGGAAGTTGAATGACGTCAAGGAGGCGGGACTTTCAAGCTCTATTTGACCCCCTTGAAATCTGATTGGCTACCCCAAGTGCCCCCCTAGATGATTGACATGTTACCGCACAGAAGGTTATGATAAAACCTGACGGAGCGCTTCCATTTTAACCGGCGCAGCTTTTGCAGTCTTTACGGTAGCAGTTTGGCTGCTGTGATAAAACCTGACGGAGCGCTTCCATTGTAACCGGCGCAGCTTTTGCAGTCTTTACGGTAGCAGTTCAGCTGCTGTGGAAACGCACAGACCAATCCCACGTGATACTACTCAGCCAATCAAGTCTGTGCATTACAGGCGGTACACATTGCGAATCTACAGTGCAGACAGAAAAGAGATTGAGTCAAGTCACACATGAAAAGACGATAGATAGCATACATTTAGAGAAAACAAAGGAAGATATTCAGACGGCTGACTTGATGGAAGTTGAGAAACAGGAGTGAGACGGACAGAGGGAGAGAAACGGACGATGGAGCCAGAGAAAGGTAGAGAATTAAGTAACAAATGGCGCTCTCCAAAAAAAGAAAAGTGGACAGCGAAAATAGAGCATTTAATCTGGAATGGACAGACTCGTTTCTGTTCATACTTCCCACTGGGAGCATTAAAGCAGTGTGTCTCATATGTTCAGAGACTGTGGCACTTATAAAAGGTGCCAATGTGAAACGCCATTATGAGACAAAATATAAAGGTTTTGAACAAACATACCCACTCAAATCTGAAGTGAGATCACAGAAAATAAGTGGTCTCACAGCCCAATATGACCAGTCCAGAAAGCGTTCTGTGAAGACCTGTTAGGTGTCACTCCCCTTCAGACCAGTACAAGAGGAGAAGACATCTACCTGGCCATAAAGGAGATGTTAACAAAGAGAGGAATAGAGCCAAAACAAGTGGTTTCAATAACCACAGATGGAGCCCCTGCTATGACCGAGAACATTATACTTATCTGCAGTCATACATACATGTTCAGTTCTATGTTATGTGACAATAAATATTGTCAAAAAGTTTTTGAATTGTACTGAATTAATTTGATTTAACCGTCAGGTATTGATTACATGCAGATGTTGATACAACTACTTGGCTACTTAAATATATATCACACTAAACTTAAATATATATCACACTAAACTTAAATATATATCACACTAAATAGTTAGACATTATGATCTTCTGGACCTTTGCTTCGAGAAATTTTCTCTAACTGGACCTCTTTAAATTTTAGTTGAATACCCCTGCCCTAGAAGGTAGAAGATCTAGGCTTTGTTGAAGCTAAGATGGGTATTGTTTGTCTCTGGTTATGGCCATGCTCTGCACTGTGTCCTACTTACCTGTGTAGTATGTTTTGCTTAGTTAAACCTTGTCAGTCTTTGTATGTCATGTCAAATTGTTGGCAGTTTACTTTTTTGTTTTGGTTTTGGGTTTTTTGTTTGTTTTTTTGCTGACAATTGAGGAACTGCTGACTGTGTGAACAACTGACTACCTGTGTGTGAGAGTAACTGTGTAACAGACCCAGTGTCTGTGTAACTGTGTGACTCAGTTATTATGTGCATTTTAGTTTCTGTCAATGGTATCAGGGTGTTGGTAAATGCACCATATTCCTTTTGTACATAAATAAACTAAAAATTGCACTCAAAATGGCATCTTCTGTCTGCTTAATACGTGTTTACTTAAACATTATTGTTAATTGAAATTACAGTTTATAGGTTTATATAAGAAAGATCAATACACATTAATTAACTTGTAAAGGCACCAGAAATAATCACTTCACATCTTTCATCTGTAGTCCCTGGAAATTGTGTGTGTGTGTATATATGTATAGTATAAGACAAAAATGATCACAAGTCATGACATATCAAAGAAGAACTCAAGACAAGAGAACAACATGCGTAAGTCCATATAGGAATAAATAATAAGAATAATACAATAATAATAAACAGATATACATTACTCAATTACTAACAGATGGTTTGATGTTCTTCTGGTGCCACATTACTGTTAGCGCATAAACTTATTTTTGTGTGGTGTAAACCATTGACCCCCTGAAAAACACTTGGCCACCCCATTGCTACCCCAAGAAAAAAAGTCTAGTTCCGCCACTGTATATATATGTATATAGTCTGCATCTCCCCTCCAATAGGCTTCGCCCTTCTCCATTCTCACATTGAACGGTTTAGCCAATGTCTCACCGACTCACAATGGACCGAGCCTATCAGCGCCCGAGCTCACAATGGAGCTCGGCCAATCACCGTGACGATATACTAGCTTATCAGCGCCCGAGCTCACAATGGAGCTCGGCCAATCAAGGTGAAGCCCTAAGTTGGAGTTGACCTCCCCTCCCCTCCCGCTCCCCCTCCTCCAACAAAACCAACAAAAAAACAAATTAAAGATTTTGTTATCGTTAGGTTAGAGCAGGGGTGTCAAACTCAATTGCACAGGGGGCCAAAATTCAAAACACACTTTAGGTCGCGGGCCGAACAGAATAAACATTTATTGAACACACTAAAACATAGTGTTTGAACGCAATTTGAACATAAATATGAATAAAAACAGACAGGAATGCTATTCTGGAATAAATAAACTTAAACTTGAAATAACTTAAAATATCTTGCTCTCCATAAAAATATATCCACTCAAGTTTATACAAGTTAGAAATATGAACATGCTGCAAAAAATGCCTGAAAAAAAAAAAAAATTGTGACAGTGCTTGTGCTTTTAGTAAACATTAAAATAACAAATCAAAACATTTGCATTTCTTTGCTTTTATGTCATTTTATATAAAAAAACTTAAATTTTAAATATCCCAGATGATTTAACTCTCCATAAAAATATCTCCTGTCAAAGTTATACAAGTTAGAAATATGAACATGCTGCAAAACAAAGCAAAACCTGGAAATGTAAATTAAATTTGTGCTTTTCAGCAATAACAAATTACAAATCAAAACATTCAGTTTTCTTTGCTCTTATGCCATTTTATCAGAGCTGGATGCTTGACATCTTTTTTTGGCAACAAGTTCGTTTAGGTTTGGCGTGAGGTCCCGTGTTGTGGAGACTCTCAGGATGGACTGCAGGTGCTCATCAGTGAGACGACTCCTGTGTGCTGTTTTGTTTGTCTTCATCACTGAGAACAGCTTCTCACACAGATATGTGCTACCAAACATGCACAAGGTTCGAGCCGCATGTAGACGGAGCTGGGGCATTGCTGCGGGAATGGAGTGAATAAACTCTGTGGGCCCTGCAGTGTCGTACTTTGCCTTTAGTGTCTCATTACACTGCAGCTCAATCAGCTCCATCTGAATCTGCACAGGTGCAGTTTCCACATCGACGGCAAATGGGTTGCGAAACAACTCGAAATGCTTTTTTTGCTTTTCAAAGTCACCAAAGCGCCGCGCGAATTCCATGCGCAGTGCGCTCAGTTTATCAGCAAAGTGCGTATTTGGGAACACCGTTGTGCCGACTTGGTTCAGCATTACTTGGCAACAGGGAAAGTGGGGTAAGTTGCACTGGTGCATTTGTGTCTCCCATAAAAGCAGCTTCACTTGAAATGCCTTCACTGCTTCATACATGTCAGTGATCATGCGGTCACATCCCTGGAGCTGGAGGTTTAAGGCATTGAGATGAGCTGTTATGTCAGCCAGAAACGCCAACTCACATTTCCACTTTTCATCCCGCAAAACGGTGGAGTCTTTTCCTTTACTGTCCATGAACTGACAGATTTCGTTGCTGAGCTCAAAAAATCTGTTGAGAACTTTTCCCCGACTTAGCCAGCGCACCTCTGTATGATAAGGAATGTCGGCAAACTCTGAATCTATCTCCCGCATAAAGGACTGAAATTGCCGGTGATTTAAACCTTTACTTCGGATAAAGTTTACGGTTTGCGTTACAGTGCTCATTACATGGTCCATCTTCAGGACTTTGCCACATAGTGCTTCCTGGTGTATTATGCAGTGATATGCTGTTAACTCACCAGTACAGTTCTCTTCCTGCATCTTTACTCGCATCCTTCGCACTAGTCCACTTTTTTCACCGCACATAGCCGGTGCTCCATCAGTTGTAAGTCCAATAAGTTTGTCCCAGGGCAGTTTCATGTCGGTTACACTTTGACGTACGTTTTCAAAAATGTCCTTTCCAGTCGTTGTCCCGTGCATCGATTTAATGTCCAATATTTCCTCTGTAACGCGCAAATTGGAGTCCACCCCACGGATGAAGATGGCTTGCTGTGCAGTGTCAGTCATGTCAGTACTTTCATCCACAGCAAGAGAGTATGCAATAAAGTCTTTGCTTCTTTCACTCAACTGTGTTCTTAAATCAGTGGCCATCTCACAAACTCGATCAGCAACCGTATTTCTACTCAGGCTTAAATTTGCCAGCATCTGCTTTTTGTCTGGACACACGACGTCGCACACCTTGATCATGCAGCTCTTCAGAAATTCTCCCTCGGTGAATGGCCGGGCTGCTTGAGCGATCTCCTTCGCCACGATAAAACTTGCTTTCACAGCAGCTTCACTTTGTGATTTTGCACGGGTAAAACACGTCTGCTGAAGTGTCAGCTTCTTTTTTAACTCTTCTACTTTCTGTGTCTTCTGTTCTGCATTCAGGTCTTTCAGGTTATCCCTGTGTTTTGTCTCATAGTGCCGTCTTAGATTAAATTCTTTAAATACAGCCACGTTAGCGCCACAAATGAGACAAATGGGTTTACCGGCAATGTTAGTAAACATATACTCAGCCTCCCATCGGTTTTGAAAGGCTCTGTTTTCAGAATCAACTTTTCTCTTCGGCATCATGAGGGGCTAGCTTCGCAATAACTTGCAGCAACAGACACTAGACCTGATTGGCGCGAAAAGCGCTCTGCAAGGCAGCTGAAACGCTGCATTATGGGATCTGTAGTTCATTGTGTTACCAGCGCTTCATATTGCCGGGCCATTAGTAACAATATTATAAAATGATCTCGCGGGCCGGATATAATTGCAAGCCGGGCCGGATGTGGCCCGCGGGCCTTGTGTTTGACACCTATGGGTTAGAGGATTATAAAATTTAGCCGTTATAGAAGAGGGATTTTTCATTGAACCGTTGTCTCTGCCGACTTAAACAGTCTTACAGTAAGTATCAAGTTATATTGTTTCTTATATATCCTTCCATTCAAACAAACGTTGTATTAATATAGCTAAACAGCTACCTTTTAATTTAAAATGTCAATAGACAGATAGATAGATAGATGGATAGATAGATAGATAGATAGATAGATAGATAGATAGATAGATAGATAGATAGATAGATAGATAGATAGATAGATAGATAGATAGATAGATAGATAGATAAGTAATTGACTGTAATTATTGTTGGTATAGAAATATTATTGATATTGATTTTTTTTTTTTAATGCTTTCATGTCCTTGCAGCTGGTGGATGTGAGCTACACCACCCTGGTTAAGTGGCATAATCAAAGGGTGAAAAGACATTTCTTTTCTCATGTTTCTATGTATGAAATCTGCACGCTATCTTTTAACTTATCTAGACTCTTGCTTGTTTTTAAATTCATTTAAATGATTTTATTTGTTTCTCTTTATATTCTTTGTATTTGTAATGCTTCTTGCATTCCCTGCTGCAATGCTTTTATTTTATGTAAAGCACTTTGAACTGTTTGTACATGAAATGTGCTATACAAATAAATTTGATTTGATTTTGATTTGATGAAAAGGCAGGAAACGGCTGTGGTGCAACAAGGGCTGAAACTTCCTAGCCGGTTTTCTGTAGCTGCTGACCCACTTCTCCCCGCCAATATATGTCCCCATTATGCCATACCACATTCAGAACCAACACATATGTACAGTTTACCACCTAACACTGTGGGACAGGCCGAATTAAAAAGAAAGCTAAAATTTACAGATGATACAAATCCACCAGGACAGCGGCAGCTTCTCCCTGCTCCACCCAAAAGGCCTCAGGTGACAATTGCTCCAGTGGCCTCACAGGTTCGTGTTATCCCCACTACTCTACAGACACAGAGTTTTCGGACGTTCTCTGCCACTCCTCCACATGCTCCTGCTCTGGCTCCTGTTTTGGTTCCTCCTCTGGCCCCTGCTCCGGCTCCCATAGCAGGCTCCACTAATAGAGCACCCCGAAAACTGACCCGCAAAGTTTTGCACAACACGTGCAAAAAATGCGGGCAGTTCAGAATTGCTGCAACAGGACACAACCAATATAGAGGGCAAATTTACTGTCCCTCTGGTGAAACTCGAACTAAAGAGCAGTGGCTGGAAGAAATTAAAAAGAAGCCACAAGTGTGTACTCAGTTATACTTTTTTAACATTTACAAACTTTTTTAAATTGTATATAGTTACTGCTGTTTCAGACCTCTCAATCTTTTAATTTATTTCACAGAGGGTTATTTTTTTTAGTGATGATACTACATGTGTTTTATATACTACAATCTAACTTTAAAATTTATAAATTTGTGGAGTAAATGCTAAGATTGTTCACATTTTTTAGTTTTTTTAGGTTAAAAAATTGTTTAATTCACTGTTTTTGTTGTTGACAAATAAATATTTGGTTCTTTAAAAACAGATAAGGTCTATGATCTTTCACTGTGAATAAATATGAGCTGCTATTGATTCTGAAATATTAGTAATAATTTTATGCATAAACTAGGAACAATTTATCACTCACTTCACTCAGAAAATGCTTTAGGAAATATGCATACTTTATATACTTTATACATACTTTAAAAGAATACTATAGTTTGAGCCGTTTCATTAAAACATAATATGCGACTGGTGGGATCGAACTCGCAACTCTGGGATCAGCCGCTTTCTTCTTCCTCTTTCTTTCCCCCTCCCTTCTCCCCCCTTCTCTCCTTTCTTCCCCCCCCCCCTAACAGACTATTGTTCCCCAGCTTCTTTCTTCCCCCCCCCCCAACAGTCTGCATCTCCCCTCCAATAGGTTTCGCCCTTCTCCATTCTCACATTGAACGGTTTAGCCAATGTCTCACCGACTCACAATGGACCGAGCCTATCAGCGCCCGAGCTCACAATGGAGCTCGGCCAATCACCGTGACGATATACTAGCTTATCAGCGCCCGAGCTCACAATGGAGCTCGGCCAATCAAGGTGAAGCCCTAAGTTGGAGTTGACCTCCCCTCCCCTCCCGCTCCCCCTCCTCCAACAAAACCAACAAAAAAACAAATTAAAGATTTTGTTATCATTAGGTTAGAGGATTATAAAATTTAGCCGTTATAGAAGAGGGATTTTTCATTGAACCGTTGTCTCTGCCGACTTAAACAGTCTTACAGTAAGTATCAAGTTATATTGTTTCTTATATATCCTTCCATTCAAACAAACGTTGTATTAATATAGCTAAACAGCTACCTTTTAATTTAAAATGTCAATAGACAGATAGATAGATAGATAGATAGATAGATAGATAGATGGATAGATAGATAGATAGATAGATAGATAGATAGATAGATAGATAGATAGATAGATAGATAGATAGATAGATAGATAGATAGATAAGTAATTGACTGTAATTATTGTTGGTATAGAAATATTATTGATATTGATTTTTTTTTTTAATGCTTTCATGTCCTTGCAGCTGGTGGATGTGAGCTACACCACCCTGGTTAAGTGGCATAATCAAAGGGTGAAAAGACATTTCTTTTCTCATGTTTCTATGTATGAAATCTGCACGCTATCTTTTAACTTATCTAGACTCTTGCTTGTTTTTAAATTCATTTAAATGATTTTATTTGTTTCTCTTTATATTCTTTGTATTTGTAATGCTTCTTGCATTCCCTGCTGCAATGCTTTTATTTTATGTAAAGCACTTTGAACTGTTTGTACATGAAATATGCTATACAAATAAATTTGATTTGATTTTGATTTGATGAAAAGGCAGGAAACGGCTGTGGTGCAACAAGGGCTGAAACTTCCTAGCCGGTTTTCTGTAGCTGCTGACCCACTTCTCCCCGCCAATATATGTCCCCATTATGCCATACCACATTCAGAACCAACACATATGTACAGTTTACCACCTAACACTGTGGGACAGGCCGAATTAAAAAGAAAGCTAAAATTTACAGATGATACAAATCCACCAGGACAGTGGCAGCTTCTCCCTGCTCCACCCAAAAGGCCTCAGGTGACAATTGCTCCAGTGGCCTCACAGGTTCGTGTTATCCCCACTACTCTACAGACACAGAGTTTTCGGACGTTCTCTGCCACTCCTCCACATGCTCCTGCTCTGGCTCCTGTTTTGGTTCCTCCTCTGGCCCCTGCTCCGGCTCCCATAGCAGGCTCCACTAATAGAGCACCCCGAAAACTGACCCGCAAAGTTTTGCACAACACGTGCAAAAAATGCGGGCAGTTCAGAATTGCTGCAACAGGACACAACCAATATAGAGGGCAAATTTACTGTCCCTCTGGTGAAACTCGAACTAAAGAGCAGTGGCTGGAAGAAATTAAAAAGAAGCCACAAGTGTGTACTCATTTATACTTTTTTAACATTTACACACTTTTTTAAATTGTATATAGTTACTGCTGTTTCAGACCTCTCAATCTTTTAATTTATTTCACAGAGGGTTATTTTTTTTAGTGATGATACTACATGTGTTTTATATACTACAATCTAACTTTAAAATTTATAAATTTGTGGAGTAAATGCTAAGATTGTTCACAGTTTTTAGTTTTTTTAGGTTAAAAAATTGTTTAATTCACTGTTTTTGTTGTTGACAAATAAATATTTGGTTCTTTAAAAACAGATAAGGTCTATGATCTTTCACTGTGAATAAATATGAGCTGCTATTGATTCTGAAATATTAGTAATAATTTTATGCATAAACTAGGAACAATTTATCACTCACTTCACTCAGAAAATGCTTTAGGAAATATGCATACTTTATATACTTTATACATACTTTAAAAGAATACTATAGTTTGAGCCGTTTCATTAAAACATAATATGCGACTGGTGGGATCGAACTCGCAACTCTGGGATCAGCCGCTTTCTTCTTCCTCTTTCTTTCCCCCTCCCTTCTCCCCCCTTCTCTCCTTTCTCCCCCCCCCCCCCCCCCCCCCCTAACAGACTATTGTTCCCCAGCTTTATATATATATGTATATATATAAGTATATATAAATATAGGAATATATAATTGTCATGTGATCCACACTCCTTACCAGTTGGTGGCGGTAATGCTTCTTTAAATTGTTTGCCAACCGCCAATAAAAAAACGAAACAGAGAGAGAGCGATAGTTTTTTAATGTTAAAAAATGGTTCCTACTCAATGTGAAACTCACTATACTTAGTTTAAACTCTACAATAAAATGAGTAACTCTTAATTATGACTGTTGACAAATACATATGGACAGTAAAGCGCTTTCTCTTTTTTATAAACAACAGCCGATCTACAAACTAGCACTAAAACTACACAACATCCGGTCAAAGATAAACCGGAAGTGGCTGTTAAATGGTGTCGCACGCTACCCTGCTTTTTAGTAGAGGTGCTTTCAAATGAGAATATAGTGAGATATAAATTAGTTGTGAACATGACATCATATCATACGTATGTATGTATAAAATATAGCTATATTATCCTAAACGCCTTCAGTGACCGTCTCTGTCTCTGTGGCGCAATCGGTTAGCGCGTTCGGCTGTTAACCGAAAGGTTGGTGGTTCGAGCCCACCCAGGGACGATCGTTTTTTATCCCGGACATTATCACAGAGTTAACTGTAAGTTTCAGGTCTGTATGATTATTGCTGCTGGCAGGAATAACACCCTCACGGTTCTGGGATCAAGGACCGATGCTTCCTTATAAAGTACAGCCTGTTGTGTCCAGCCTCGTCTTCATGTCCAGGTGTTTGTATTCCTCAACCACCTGTTCACCTAAAACAGTGCTTGGTTAGGTCCTTGTACCCCTAAAATCCACAATTAGTCACACAAAATGCACAGTGGTGCAGTGTGGGTCACTGATTTATACAGATTCATACATATATTTTCAGTTTTGTGTGTTATTTAATGCTGTATTTTTTATCTTTTTATCGTGTCATAAAGTTTGAATCTAAATAAACTTTTGCCTTTTTCCCTCAGGTATCACTCCCAGGGACCCATCTGTGTACAACTAGTGGTGACAAACAAACAATCATCCTAACAAACAGAAGTATCCAGTGGATCAATACGAACTGAGAGGTCAGCCACGATAAACTGGGTCCTGTTCAAAGCTCTGATCTTACTGTGACAAGAAAACAAGACAAAGGCTGCATCAACAGGAGGGTCAAAGGTCGGCTGGTCATCGATAACAGTGACCAGATGTTTGAACCACTGCACGCATCAATAACCGGGGAAAGAACGACTCTTTGGAGGCATTAATGTCCAGAAGGGACGAGCAGAAGCACTTAAATAAAAGATAAATAAGCTCTTCCCCACACATGATTTGAAACCTCCTTTCAGGCAGCTGTGGTTCTGATTCCTTCAGAAAGCAGCTGAGGACTCTCAGCCCTCACTGACCTGCACGCACTTCGTCTTTAATGTTCAGTCATGTGTTCCTCAACATTATTTAATTCCCAGAGGTAAGTGCCACAGGCCTGCAGCCATTCACTGGTTTTTATTCTCTAACAGCTGACTTATGGCATCTCTTTAAAGCCCTCTGATCAGCACAGTTTCTGGAGCACAAACTGGTGTAAGTGCCCTTTATTCTGCTCAACACCAGCTTATAAACACAGCTACTCACTGAAAGAGAAAGGAAGCATCTCATCTGCTGGTGAACAAATTACGTAGCCACTAAAGAGGCTTCTGACAGGTGGATTAATGCAGCGGCCGGAGTGACGCAGACCGTCGCTGTGAGCCAAAAGGTGAAGCCGTCGGTCCACATTCCTCCTGTGGTCACGAGACCAAGGCCAAAGATACAAAATGACTCCAAATAAAAGTGCTGTTCTACATCTAAATGAGCCAACTGAGTTTCTAAATATACGTTCAAATGTTATTTTCAACCTAAAAAGTGAAACTGATCCTTTAAAACCTTAGTTTTAAACAGTTAGCTGCCCTGGTTCACCTGTAGAAATGAATGATTTCCTGCTTCCAGAGGTCGAGTAAAACCAGCCACACAGGACGCTTATGAACTGCAGATTTATTGAACCAAATGAGGATATTTGCAACATGGCTTAGATTTATTAGATCACTTCAGCATCACTAACGTTTATAAATTATTGCATTACATGACATTTTAGAATCAAGTGTCCCATAAGCACAGCTTCTGTAGCAGAGCTGCAGACTGACCCGAGTTACTTGAATGATTTCAGGCTTCGCTTCAGTCAGAATAAAACCACTGAACTGTGAGACTTAAGCATCAAAAGAGAAAAAAAAAAATATATATAAATAAAATCAGAGTGATGACAAACCAATGTGGTGGTTTAATGGTGGACGGACCATGTAAAGACTTCCTCGTCCTGATGAAGCCGGTCTTTACGTGGAACTCGTCCCTGAAATCTCTTGCATTTCCCGTCCTTTAACCTGTAAAAACATGAAGGTTCGACCCTCCGGCTCCCACCCCCTTCCACACAACACTCCACTTCAACATGTACGGAGACTCATCGTTTTATTGAAACACCTTCAAGTACAAAACAAAAACGTTACATGAAACGGTGCCTCCTTATTCTGGCACGAGACCTAAAATTAAAAAAGGAAATAAACAAAAGGGACATGGAAGGAAGAGTGTGTGTGGGAGGGTCGTCACCACTCATCCCTGATGTTGTGTGGAGCTGCAGTGGTGCGTCTTCTTTGTGAAAGCGAGCCTGACCCCTGGTGTTGCAGGGGGGTGGTGGTGTTACAGAGTCCCATGTTATTCAGAGGTAATTCACGTGTTAGCTAAGAGGAGCCGGTGGGGTTGCGAGGGGGAGAGGCAGAGCAACAGCAGCACATAGGAGGAGGAACCGGGGGGGATGGGGCGCTTAATGGCCTTCCAGGAGAGGGCTGCAGGCAGCGTCTAAAAGCCGTGGACTTTGAGCTGCTCCTCCTTGGCCAGGTCAATCTGCAGAGAGGAAACAAGAGCTCACTGAGAACGGCTGAGAAAAGAAAGCCGGCAGGAACAGACAAACCATAAATAAACCAAATAAACCACAAACATAAATTTAACGGCTCACCTCAATCAAGAACTGGCAGATATTCTTGCGCTGGTCTCCCTGGAGCTGGATCACTTCACCATACTCTGGGTGCTCGATCACTGTCCCATTGCAGGCGAACTTCTGTTGGAACCAAAAAGATTTGAGTCAGAAAACCCAGACACCACCCTGCATCTTCACTGCGTTAAAGCTGGCAGGCTGCCAGCGAACAGGTCGTTAACCTCCGGCTCAGACAGACGCTGCTGGCTGTGATCGGGGGGGAAAGTTCTGCTGGCAGCAGGCAGACCCTTCGCTCTTACTTTCTTGAAGGCCTTGACTAGCTTCTTCTTGTCATAGTTGGCAGAGATGCCCTGGACAGTGGTGAGGGTCTTCCTGCCGTTCCGCTGTTGGATTCTTATGTGGATGTACTCCTCTGTCCCGGCTGGGAGGCGGTCATCACCCTTAGTTGCATCAGCAAAGGGGTCTGGAAGGGACACGGGACAACAGCGTGTTAACACGGTGAGGGGCAGGAAAAAGAGAATACAGTCACATAAAAGCGACATGACCGCCCGCCAGATTCAGCACGTCCTCTGGCTGATAAACCCTGCCGAGTCAGCACTGTTTTGATAAGAATGGGTCAGATTTCAAACCAACTGCGCAGACGTTCGTGCCATCCTGAAACATCCCATAGTTAAGCTGCTATAGGCCCAGACTGCTGGGGGGCCTCATTTGTCACACCTTTCCTCACTTTATGTACATGTGACATTATTGTGGTCATTAACTGGCGTTTCCCTGTTCCAACAGGTATCCTTTGAATGGTGTTACAGGGTTTTTCCCCTCTTTTCTGTCTTCTCAAACCCCAGCTGGTCGAGGCGGATGGCCACCCTTACTGGTTCTGGTTCTGCCAGAGGTTTCTTCCTGTTAAAATGGAGTCGTTTCTCTCCACAGTCGCCTCAGGCACGCTCAGGCGAGAGATTGAACCGAAAGAAAAAGTTTCAGTACAATCTGTTGGTTTCCTTAGCTAGGAAATTGTTTTTGAATTGGCTCTATATGAACGAATTGGATTATTTTATGAATAATTATGATTACAATTAATTGAATTCCAATTGGCTTGAATTGAACTTTATTATCCAAGTGCCTTGAGATGACATTTGTTGTATTTGGCGCTATATAAATAAAAATGAATTGAATTAAATATACGGCTCAACAGCCCCGGCTGGCAGCGCTAGTTAGCCGCTGCTGAGCAGCACCTTTACTCAGCAAAATACGGAGCAAACAGCGGAGCCATGACCCAGAAAATTCACCTAAATAAACCCTGCCGTTAAATAACGTTACACAAACGGCCCGTGTGGCTTTGTTTCAGTCACCAGAACCAACGTACTTCCTAAAGAAGTAGCAGACCTAAAAAATAAGCTACAGCGGCAGTAACGTTAGCAGCCTTTGGGCCTAATGGCGGATGTTTAAACCTGAACAGAGACCCACAAAGACGACTAAAAATCACCAAGTCCGAACTCACAGTAATTCAAACGAAAACATTCGCTTCCACTCAAAGTCGATTAAACGAGTCAATGCTGTAACAAGTACTCAATTTAACTCAAAACGACAACAAACCTCGACGTATTTTTTAAAGATTAGCATTAGCTTCGTTAGCTCGCCCTTCCCCCACCTTTACGTTGCGGTTAATTTCGATCAAAAGCGACTTACCAAAAGTTTTGAGGTTCTGGATAGCGGACATACGATAAGATTTACTTTCCTTTCGGATAATAACTTATTTACGAGCAGATCGTTGGTTAACTTTGACTTTTTTTAAGCTTGTTTGTTGGTTGGTTTCTTCTTCTCAAAGGGGACGTTGGTAGACTCCTCTCCACGGCTCTCACAAAATGGAGATCTTAAAGCCCAGGATCTGGAAAACAAGGCTTTTATAGCCCCGCCCCGAAACCGACGTCGTTGCGTAACAAACGTAAAATGAGACGCCGCCGGGACGCCACGCCTTTGAAAGTGTTTCTCAACTTACTGGAAAGGTGACGTCATGTGCAATCACCGTCACAGCAGGAAAGATACAACAATTTAAAGAATTCTTTGGTAATATTTGGTCAAACACGACTCAAAACCACTAAAATAAAATGAAAAATATGTTATCCTCAGAAATTAATAATTACTGGCCAATTTCAAACAGCTGTTTTTAAACAGCTGGACCAATTCTTGACACAAAGCAGTTGTTTTGACATCTTCCAGTCAGGTTTCCATCCTCGCTGTTAAACACAAACTAAGCAGAGGTCAAAGATCTGAGCTCAGCTTCAGTCTGTGATGTTAAAAAGCAGAAACCGGCTAATAAAATGACAAAAATGGCTTCTTATGCTCAACAAGCTTAAAAACAGGGACAAAACTATAGTATCAGTGTGGGATCATTTCTGGTCATATATCACAATAAATAGTTATTAGATTGGAAAATAAGCCTAACAAAATGTTAAATATGTGTTGAATATATTGTTACTGGTACCTGAGAGGTGTATTTAATGATGTATGCCCTTTTTTTTGTTTTGTTTTGATGTGTTTTTTTTTTTTTTTGGACATGCATACACTTGGTTTTTCATGTGGCAGCCCCGGTTCCAACTGACTTTTTCTTTTCATCTTCAGAATGTAAACATCTGATCTGTGATACTGTGTTTGTCTTGTACCAACAAAACACTAATAAATATTTGAATTAAAAAAAAAAAAAAGCAGAAACCAGGCCAGAAATCTGGGTGTTATTACGGACTTCAACAGCCACATCAGGTCCGTGATGAAGCCAGCCGACTGTCACCTGAAGAATACAACAAGGACTAAATGTGTGAGGGGGATTTAGAGAAGCTGCTCCATGCATTTCCTGGTCTTTTCCCCAGAAGCGTGGATCATATCCCTGCATCCTGAGGACTTTAATGAACTGAAATAAAGGACTTTCCCTGCAGTGGACCTCACAGTTTTATGTGTGTGTGTGTGTGTGTGTGTGTGTGTGTGTGTGTGTGTGTGTGTGTGTGTGTGTGTGTGAACTGCTTCAGCTGTTAAGTGGACTCTCCTGAGTCAGCACCTTGGTGTTTTGTTTCTGTGCGATGACTCAACGAATGACTAAATCTGGTTGCATCAACATGAAGCAGTTTGGTGCCCTGAGGGTTTTAAAGGGACATTATGTAATTTCTTCCCCCATCTAGTGGTGTAATTTTATTTTGCAAAGTCGAATGAATTTGCTCTCTAGCGCCTCGCGTTTTAACATGTGCGTTGCAACTTCTTGAACTACGGCAGGCGGTATGTGTCAAGATTCAATAAGCTATAGACTCAGACTCAAGGTCCATACAAACAAAAAGACATCAAGACACACAGTGCAAAGGATTACATAACACACATACAACAACACTATAAATACAGATGACAGATAACATAAGTTGACATAGCCTTTGGTGTGCAGGCAATGCAATTAGTCATATTCCGAGAGTTACCGGAAGTGACGTCGACGCAGCGGTAGCGTTAGCAGCAGTGTGTAGTTGCTATCTAAAAAGTGTTCTTTTAAATAAACTCCCGGTAAACTTACAAACTTTCTAATGCCTCGTTTTGTGAGTTAAGAGCCTATGTGTACTACGGCAGAAGTTTGGTAACAATCAATGCATTATCAGTGGGATAATTTACCAGATAAAATCTATTTACCATTAGCGGTTCAGTTCTGGATTAAATCATGAGGCCCGCTGGACAAAGACTTGGTGTTAAAACGAGACAAAACTGAACTGTCGGAACAAAGAAAGGAGATTTTGTTCGGCCCTGGGTTCAGTAATCAGAGCTTTCGCTTTAAATCTCCACATGTAGACAAACAGATGTTTCCTTCAGAGGAGAAAGGCTGAAAGGCTCTGCTGTGCTGACGGTGCACATTTAGCTGAAACCAGCAAATAGAACAATAAAAACAACTGAACTGAAACTCTCTGAAGCCCTCGGTGCTGCATTCAGGAGCTCAAACTGGTTGTTCATCATCACAGGATGCAGACACTCTAATAACCAAACCTGCAGAACATCCAGATGTTTCTGAGCTTTGAGTTTATTACTAGGAAACATCTCCTGACAGATGCAACATCTTTGTTTAGGAAACATCCAGACAAGGAAACATTTTTAAAAGGCCGATAAGCAACAAGTCAGATTTAGTTTAGTTTGAATATATTTTGAGGGGAAAATGAATTATAAAGTCATCATAATCACCTCCTGACTTTATAAACCAGTCATTTAAGCAGATGTGATGGTTTCAGTTTGAATGAAGCTCTTAAACTGATTTTCACATGTTGGATCCAGTTTTATTTCATGAAGCAGCAGAGTTACGGAACAGCAGAGCTCCGACTGTTCAGGCAAAGTTTTTACTGAACAAAGTCACAAAACATGCAGATAAGTTTAGTTCTATGTCCTCAAAGCCTCCACCACCTCCACCCAGCAGCGCTGAGCTGCGGCACCAAACCTACAGACAGATGGAGCTGCAGCACTACACCTACAGACAGGTGGAGCTGCAGGTGGAGCTGCAGCACTACACCTACTGACAGGTGGAGCTGCAGACAGGTGGAGGGTGCAGGTGGAGCTGCAGCACTACACCTACAGACAGGTAGAGCTGCAGGTGGAGCTGCAGCACTACACCTACAGACAGGTGGAGCTGCAGACAGGTGGAGGGTGCAGGTGGAGCTGCAGCACTACACCTACAGACAGGTGGAGCTGCAGGTGGAGCTGCAGCACTACACCTACAGACAGGTGGAGCTGCAGACAGGTGGAGCTGCAGCACTACACCTACAGACAGGTGGAGGGTGCAGACGGTGTTCACAGCTCAAATAAACACATTTTATTCCCAGCAGGGTTTCATTAATCAGAGATTAAAAAGGTTCAAACTTCATCTTTATTTAAATAACTTAACATAAAAACATAAAAACATAAAAATATAAAAACATGAAAATATAAAAATAACTTAACATAAAAATCTGCTTTCAGTCTTAATTCATCTCTCTGGGGATGTTGGAGCTTTAACTGCTGGTGCTGCTGCAGAGTTCTGGACCTTCTGACACTCAGCTCCACCCAGAGAGCAGAAACACCTGATGGAGGTTAGCTGCTGCAGAGGCACCAACCTTTCCACCAGCAGGGGTCCCGCTGCTGCTCCCTCAGGTCAGGGTGGAGCTGCAGGGTGGAGCTTTGCAGGGACTAAAGGCTGAGGCAGAAAGGTGCTGAGCAGGCGTCTGCAGCAGGATTACAGGCTCAGCGTTAACAGTCACTATCGACACTTCTTTATCAGAGATGGGAACGTTTCTGAGGTCCAAAACACCCACAGTTTCCTCTTTTAAAGATTTAAAAACAACATTTATGACTTTATTCATCACAATCCTCTCTGAAATATAAAAGATTTCCTTCATTACATGAGTGAGCAGCTCAGATTCATCTAATAAAGTGTTTTAAAGATGAATTTAAACCTTTAAACAACTAAAAAACCCCTTTTTTAAACATTTTAGCGGCTGAAAATGAACTCAGACTCTGACTGTTAGAATCTGTTTGTTCTTTATCCGGATCATTCAGAGCAGAACCAGAATGAATCGATCAGACCTTCTGCTGCTTTATGAACATGGCTGATCAATACTGATGATAGACTGTGATTGGTCAGCTGACAGTGAACTCTGGTTCTGGGCTTATGTTCATGTTGGAACATGTTTCAGTGAATCTCTGCAGCTGTTACCATGGAAACATCTGCAGATATTCACTTTAAAGCTGCTCAGAACTGAACTAACTCTGCTTCTGCCTCAGATTCTGGGTTTATGTTCATGTTGGAACATGTTTCAGTGAATCTCTGCAGCTGTTACCATGGAAACATCTGCAGATATTCACTTTAAAGCTGCTCAGAACTGAACTAACTCTGGTTCTGACTCAGATTCTGGGTTTAGGTTCATGTTGGAACATGTTTCAGTGAATCTCTGCAGCTGTTTGCTGCCGCGCTGAAACATCCTGTGAGAAGTGAAGCTCCTTTAAATGAAGCCAGAGTTCAACCTGAAGCCACCTCACTGAGCCACAGATTCTGGTTCTGTTTGGTGTGTTTGGTCCCATTCTGTCAGAATTCATCTGTCTTTGAAAACTTAAAGCCAAAGAAAAGGCAGGAAGTGCAGCTGGAGATGTTGGACCATCAGCAGCTCCACCACAGGTGTGAGACAGTTTGTTCCATTTCTGCATCCAACAGACCTGATTTGCAGAACGTGGTTCGGGTCTCTGGGTTCTGACCATCAAATATCCCAAACCTAAAATCCCGTTCTCATGTTCTGACTTTTTAGCAGGATTCCTCGTGTTCTTAGCTTAAAGTGATGCAGGAGACGCAGCTCCGTGTCCATCAGCAGGCGTTTCCAGGGCGACCGACTTCTGCAGACTCTTCTGTCCCAGACTCAGGATCCGTCCTCCCTGGTGCCGCCTCCGGCTGATTCTTCCTGCGGACTCTTCCCCGGAGGCCCTGCTTGTTCAGGCAGCGCTGCACGGTGGACGCGTGCACCACCACCCCCGCGTCGGCCAGCCCCTCCTGCAGCTCCTTGGCGGTCATGTGGGGGTTCTCCGAGGCCGTCCGGCCCAGCAGGTGCGCCGTCTGCTCCGAAATCTTTCTCGGTCTCCCTGATCTAGTCTTGACTTCCACGGTTCCCGTCGACTTCCACTTCCTGATGACGTTCCGTATGGTGGAGATTGAAAACCCAAAGCGCTTCGATATCTTCTTGTAGCCCTTGCCGCCCTTGTAGGCTTCGATGAGCTTCATTTTCAGGTCTCGGCTCAGTTCGATGGAGGAGCCCATAGCTGTGGCGTCACCACCAGGTTCGCTCTGAGGAGGAAGAATAAATCAGTGATCTGAGCATCAACCACAACAAACCACCAGGAAGTGGAGCAGCACTTTTAAAAAAGATATTCAGCGCTGAGCAAGAGCTTGAAAGCCAAGTTTTCAGCTAACAGCTCTTTGGGAATCACCTTGTTGCTGCAGAAATCCTGTTTTCTGTCTGTCACACTGTGTTATCTTTGCTGTTTTTCACACATGCAGCTAAAGAAATGGGAACAAATCTTAATTCCAGTCTAAAACCCACAAAGAGCTTCTAGATTATTCATTTCTGGTGGCATAAAACAGTTTAATCATTTCATTTATATTAATGGTTCCATAATTAGTCATTAGATTATATCTTATATTCCTTTTTTAAGCTTTAAGTTGAATCTTATTTACTTTTTCTTGATGTTGTATAACATATAATTCTTATTATTGTCTGTTTTTTTTCCTACTTTTCTACTTTTAGACGTGATAACGTTCATTATTTTGGGATTAGGATTTTTTTTAAACTGAATTTCTTATATTAATTTGACTCTTTTGGTAACTGAAAGCAGTTTTAACGTAAATGTACAAAAAAGTTGAAACTATGAAGCTGTTTTTCACAGATGCGGCTAAAGAAATGGGAACAAATGATGTGTCTCTGTGACAGGCTGCTGGGAACAAAGTGCCTAAAGATCCTGCCTGAATGGTTCACAGCTCACAGTTAAGTGGCTTAATGAAGAAAAAACACATTCCTCTGAAGATGCTCAGGTACAAGGACTGGGCTGAAGATGAGGGGAAATGTCCAATAGAAAGACTTTCAGAAAGCTGGAGAACTATTGCTCAGCACCACCTTAAAGATTACAGGAAAGTCTGGAGGTTTGAAAGGAAAACATAAAGAAATGAGGACTGGATCAGGACTTAAAAGTACTGCGATCCCTGGACCGCCACACTGTGTTAAAGCTCTGCTGGGGTCCATCAGAACAGAACAATGAAGCGGTGATAAAAAGGAGCAGAACACACACATTTAACCCGTAATAATTACTGCTGACAAGCTGCAGGAAACCACACGTTTAACCGCTGACCTCCCGGGCAGAGCAGGCCACACTCATTTCGGATTGTTTTACACATCTTAACCCCTTAACGCCGATTGTTGCATATGTGCTACAAACCGTTTGATTCAATCTACCAGCTGAGATAGCATCTTTATTCCCCCAGTGACGGTTAGTCCATATTCACTACGGACCTAGGAACCTTTACATAAATAAATATGTAAAAAAAAAAAAAGGGTGAATAAAAAAACATTGTTTTTTCACTGTTATATTACTGTGTTGTTGTTATCTTATTATTGACCATTATGCCTGTTGTTGCAAATAAGCAACATACCAAAATTTCTATTTATTTTTTGTGCAAAAGTGAAATTAATAATCTCAGCATTATCTAACATCTAGTTAAAGGCTAAAATACACACAAAACATTTTTTTTTATATACAGCTATATAAATTCAGGCGTTAAGGGGTTAAATTTTGCTTTATTACACAGCCTGCCAACTCTGTCATTTTAAAGTGTCCATCACCACTTTCTCCTGTTCCAGGGACGCTTTTCGCCCGAATGATATCTGACAAAGACTCTCCATTAAATAAATAAAGAATAACCGGTTAGCTGGGTGTGTGTTTGTAACTTAGCCGTCTGTAACGTTTACCTCTCCCGGCTCAGTTCGGTTAAAAGTCACGTACCAATGTTCAGAGGCTTTTCGCTGCACTGTGAAGAACGAGCTGCCTGAATTGTTTCGGCTGGAATGAGGTTCCGAGCTTCTGGCGTTTAGCGACACGGCAACAAACACCGCAGACCCGGAAACCAGAGCTTTCAGGCCCCGCCCTCAGAGTGACGCCAGCGCGTCCATACGTCAGCGCGTCCATACGTCACCAACTGAAAATATCTGATATTTTAAAAATTCAGGTACAGAAATACTTCACGTTTATTCCATTAAAACCATCTTGAGTTAAATGATTTTGGACTCACACCGAACAGACGGATATTTCCTGCTTAATTAGAAAAATAAAACGATGAGACTAAAGTCAAACATTCGTCTGATCTTCCAAACATTCAGAAGTTTAAAATAAAAACACATTTCTGAAGTAAATCCCACGAAAAGACCAAACAAAGGTTGGTTCATTTCAAATCTGTTTGTTTAAACAGGTTTAACATTTATTTTGGTGAAATTTATTTTGACATTATTGTTAACTAAAGAACAGACTGAAAGCCTCTTTACACAGTAAACAGCGAGTCTGTGCAGGATTGTGTCCGTCAGTCAGAGAACCCAAAGAAACGACTTCCACCAACAGAAAAATCCCTAAAAACAGTTCAACGTGAGAAAGATTTTGGACCGAAAGTCAAAAGTGCTGCAGGTTCATTTCCTGTAGATTAACCAAGTCATTAAAATCTGATGAAAGTTTCTTTTTATTAAAAATAATTCATGAAACCTTTTCAAAAAGCAGCAGAACGAGCTCCGAGTTGTTGGTCCTGAGCTGATTTTCTTTATTCTCCAGTCTCTCTGCAGCAGGTCAAACTCGTTCAGCAGGTGGAGACAAAGGCAAGAAGAAGAGATTCTGTGACTGGAGAGAACTGAACAGATGTTCTGATCCAGACCTCCATAAAAACAGGAAACAACTGAACTGAAACATGTTCCAACATGAACATAAACCCAGAATCTGAGTCAGAACCAGAGTTAGTTCAGTTCTGAGCAGCTTTAAAGTGAATATCTGCAGATGTTTCCATGGTAACAGCTGCAGAGATTCACTGAAACATGTTCCAACATGAACATAAACCCAGAATCTGAGGCAGAACCAGAGTTAGTTCAGTTCTGAGCAGCTTCAAGGTGAATATCTGCAGATGTTTCCATGGTAACAGCTGCAGAGATTCACTGAAACATGTTCCAACATGAACATAAACTATGAGGGGCCGTTTAGGACTTAACTATTGAGACACTCTCACACATACTAATGAAACACTCACACATACATACATACTCTGTAAACCTATGCACGCTCATATATAAAACATTATACACACTCGTCTGAAACACTTACACATACATATGAGAAACACACACGCATACATAAATACTTCCGTGTCATATACACATACATATGAAATGCTTGCATGCATACAAGTGAAACATTTATACGTATCCATCTGAAACACTCATGCATTCACATATGAAAATGTTATATATACATATATTGTTGAACACTTATACCTTCATAAGTGAATCTCTTGCATATGATTACAAAGATATAAAAAGTTTAGATACATGTGCAAGTGTTTCACATATATTTGTATAAATGTTTCAAATGTGTATGTATACGTTTTTCAGTTATTAGTGTGTATGCTCTTACATGAGGATGTGCAAGCGTTTCACATGTATTCATACAAGTAATTTCAGTAGTGACCGGGAGAGCGTTTCAATAGTATGTATGAATGTGATGTGTCGGTCGCAAACGATCCGGCTCTAAGAGTCGGCTCTTTGAAGTGAACGACAGGAACCGGCTCCACAATGGGAGCCGCTTTTGGGATCCTATTTGGGAGCCAGTTTTTTTCCTTCAGTATCTCCCTGTCGTTGCGCTTGTGCCACAGAGCCGACAGTTCAGAGCCGACAGTTTTTTTCCCCACATCGTTTTTTTTTATTTATAATTCCACCATTTTTAGAACTGTATATATCATTTTCTAATATATTTTTAACTGTTTTCATTACTCTACACTTTTTTTTTTATTCACGACACTTTATTTTCCTCATTGTTGTTTTGTCTGTTGTTCTTGAGTGCCAACAAAATTTTGCTGTAGGAATACAAATAAAAAAATCCTCGAATCCTATATGGGAGCTTGTTACAGAATCGTCGTGTGTGCGTGTGTGAGAGAGAAATAAATTCAAATGAACAATAAAACTTGTCTCTTTATTAAAATATAAAATTTATATTTAAATAAATTTATACATTTATCAATATGCCATAGCCTACCATATGTCTTTGTTAAAGAGCATAATACAAAGTCTTTCAGCGTGAGAGCACGTATTTTTAATGTGTGACAGCGTCCTGTATCATAACTAAATCTCTGTTAAATCCGTTAAATATTCGGGGAGTTATGATCATTGTAGTTGGGGATATACAGAGGTGCACCTTGTCAACAGGCAACTGCTTGGAGCCCCGAGCCACTAGGGGCCCCCGAGAGCTGAGGTGCATTCAATCAAAGATTGTCTAGTTACTTTATAAACTGTCTCAAACAGTGGCGAACGTTCGTGGTGAACATGTTTTCTTTGAACAGTTAAATTTAAATGATTTAGTCAAAGATTGTCTAGTTAACATGCCATTCTATAATTCCATAATTGCCTTGTTGACTTTGTCAAACTCCAGGTTAAAGACATTTCTGTTCTCATGTGTCTATGCATGAAATATCTTTGAACTTATCTGGACTGTTGCTTGTTTTTAAATTAATTTAAATGATTTTATTTGTTTCTCTTTATATTCTTTTATGTATTTTAATGCTTCTTCCACTCCCTGCTGCAATGCTTTTATTTTATGTAAAGCAATTTGAACTGTTTGTACATGAAATGTGCTATATAAATAAATTTGATATATATTTATTTTTGATAACATTGATAGATCAAATTAAATTTGCTGAGTGAATTCTAAATCACTGTTGTGAAGTTATCTGAAACATCTGAACCAGTTTCATTATATCTTCATTCATATAAATATATATTTATACATTTATATATGGCCTAAACATGTTTATTTTCTCATATTCAAGTTGGTTTGAGAGATTGTTTAGGAATAGATTAAGAGAGAACTTTTGATTCCGTGCTTTCTTGTATTTGTGTTTTCTTTTTAGATTTTATTGCTTGCATTTTGCAGAATATCAGTTTACTCTTTGATTTAACTGTAAACATAACTGATGGTAAAAATTAGGCTTGATTTTGCCTAATTTGAAAGAATGAGTTGAATTGTTTTTTTGGCAGCTCTCCCTTCTGGCTTTGGCAGGGTCACCTGTGCTAGTTTCAGCCTGGCTCATATATTTAGATTTCTCATATTTGTACAGCGTCATAGTTTGCATGGGTTCAGATCAGTGTTTGTTTTTGGTTATAAGGTGCCAGCACCACCCATCTCAACACATTCATCGCCAGGGTTGGAAAAACTGGCTTGACTGTTACGTAAGGCAGATAATAAAGAGATGCTGAGTATGTGGAAACTTCTTTGTAATACAACTCACTCTACCTCATTTCAGTCATTTGTAACACACAATCTGATGACTTCATGCCTCACAGCGCTCACATCAACAGATCACAGATTTTTATCACATGAAACTGTCACGTCTGTGCAGAGGCGCACCTTATCAACAGGCAACTGCTTGGAGCCCCGAGCCACTAGGGGGCCCCCCGAGAGCTGAGGTGCATTCAATCAAAGATTGTCTAGTTACTTTATAAACTGTCTCAAACAGTGGCGAACGTTCGTGGTGAACATGTTGTCTTTGAACAGTTACATTTAAATGATTTAGTCAAAGATTGTCTAGTTAACATGCCATTCTATAATTCCATAATTGCATTGTTGACTTCGTCAAACTCACATAGAGTTCCACTGTAGGCTATGTTCGCGGAGAACTAGCCCCTCAGAGTGTTTGCGATTGTTGGCAACGTTCGCCGGAAATTCAAGGCTAGTGGAAAATAAAAACCGTACTTATGAAATCGATATCATGAACAGCTTTACTTGTCACAAAGAATCTTTAAATGGACACAATTATTATTGGATGGCCAGCTACACCCGGTAGATAAATAGCAACAGGCGAATATCAAGTGCCAACGTACACAACGTAGTCTTTTTTTAGTTATTTATTTATTCTTTACATGTATATTTTAAAAATAACAATGTTTTTCATGTTTGGAACATGTTTGGAATAAAAAGAGGTTTTATTTCATACATTTTTCGTTGGTGTCAGATGTTTTGGTGACGAACGCTGGTCGGTAGGGCCCCCTAGGATTTTTTTGCTTGGGGCCCCCACAGACTCTAGAATCGCCACTACGTCTGTGAAAATACGACATTTTTCCAATACATCAGAATTCCTTGTGTGTTTTATTCTTTTGTACTGTCGGCCTGTCAAACAACAGCTTACTGACAGTGAACGGAGGTTAGGAAGATCCCATATAGCTACACTTTTACAGGCGACCCTGTCCATAGTTTATAAACCATGATGGTGTCACGGTGCTGCATGCAATAAATGCGCTATACCTTACACGACCACATGGTTGTAAAAGGGCAGCCAAGTCATTTTAAATGAGAGTTCTGCAATGCCGAGGGTCTGGGTCCAGTCTCATCATACAAGAGATGCCACACACCAGTGTTAATTTCGTCACCCAAATATTTCGATGACGAGACAATGACGCACAAAATTGCTTCCAGAAAATAAAAATATGACGAGAATAAAAAATGATTTTCGTTAACGAGACTAAGACAAGACGAAATTTACAAGCCATGGACGAATGGACATTAAAAAATGTAATTGTTTATAAATAATTTGTCATTTGTAATTGTTAATTTAGTGTTTCTTGAACTTCATAGAAGATTACGCGCTGTTGCCCTGTTTGTCCCTGCACGGCGCCTGTCCCACAGAACATTAGTTAGCTAACTAGCTCTGACAGCGTCCCGCTGAGGGTGTTATTTGTCGCCCATATCAAAAAAATTGGAGAGAGATGCTTTTACGCACAGAAGCTTTTGGAAACATTGGTCATGACTGATCATTATATTGAATTGGTTATTTTCCGACAAGCATGGTGAACAGCACTCAACGTTAACATGATCAGAAGTGTGTCAGAATCATAACAGTTAGCGTAGTGTGTTCGGACAGTGGGATAATGACAAATACACGTCTGCCTGTGTTGTGTTGATCAGAATATTTTGCCGAGTAAAATATGGTAGTAGATTCGCCAGACCAGAGCTAGCTACTACGAGAGTGGCAAATACTGACCGAAAAGTAGTCGAACTTAGATGCACGTGGTGTTGAAATTGATTGGGTATAGTAGTAAAGCCAGTCATGATCAACCTACCGGTAACTAGCTAATGTGTGTGTGTGTGTGTGTGTGGAGAAGTTCTATTATGTACAGTGTTGACTAAAATGACTAAAATTTGACTAAGACTAAAACTGATTTTCGACATTGTGACTAAGACTAAATTAAAAAAAGCTGACGAAATTAACACTGCCACACAGAACACCTATGATGCTGTTAATCATCATATAAACAAAGCAGAATGGTCATAACCTTGTTTTAGACAAACACTTGTGTTTGTAGACACTGCAGTTGTGTGACTGTTTTTGGTGTAGATCTATGAACACAGTAACACTGATGCACCTTTTTGAGAAATTAAATGATTGTACTTTAATCATTTTTACAGCGATTACTGTTATTTTGAACTATTTTTGCTCACCAGTTTTATTCTAGTATTAACAGCACATGCCTGTGTGCGCTGTGTGTATCATTTTAAGCACATACTCAGAGTTAAGTTCACAAGTAGGAAGTTTTGTTGCTGGAATAGTTTCATTATATTTCATTATAAAGGAACAATGACGCTTTTCAGAAGAACCAGTTGTAACAATGCAGTGGATTTTTTCTCGTGTTGCTTCCTTGTTCCATGATAGAGTTCACATAAGCTGAGCTTATGATTAATTCCTTCAGGGAATTTACAGTTTCCTTATTTTCTAGACGAATGTTGGGACACTGAGGAGAATGTGAATAAAAAAAAAAAGAATTGCCATGATATGACAACCATTTTTAACTCCCATATTGAGTTGAATATAGCAGAAAGGGAACCTATCAGTTATTTTGTTTGATCCTTTATTTATAGAATCTGAGAAAGTTTATAAAACGTGAGAAAATTTCTCTAAGAGGATCATCATAAAACTAATTCAAGCAGCATGTTTAAATAAGCTGTGAATGGGCAACAAGTGTTTGAGGTTGAGTAAAAATACCGAATGACCAGTTACCAACTCTCTAATTAATCAACATGGATAAATTCTGTCTCAGAGTGATGAAGAAAAACTAGTCCGTGCATTTGTATCTGTAATTCTTTATTATTATTAAACATCCTCTAAAAAAGCCTCCAGCTGATCCAAAAAGCTGCAGCCAGAGTTAACAGGAAAGATCATATTTCTCCAGTTTTAGCTTCTCTTCATTGGCTCTCTGTTAAATTCAGAATAGAATTTAGAATTCTAATCCTCACATATAAAGCTCTTAATGACCGAAGTCAATCATATATTAAAGATCTCATTGTTAGATATTTTCCCAACAGAGCACTTTGCTCTCAGACTGCAGGTTAACTTGAGGTTCCCAGAGTTTCTAAAAGTAGAGCCTTCAGTTATCAGGCCCCTCTCTGTGGAACCAGCTGCCAGTTTGGGAGGCAGAGCCTTCAGTTATCAGGCCCCTCTCTGTGGAACCAGCTGCCAGTTTGGGAGGCAGAGCCTTCAGTTATCGGGCCCCTCTCTGTGGAACCAGCTGCCAGTTTGGGAGGCAGAGCCTTCAGTTATCGGGCCCCTCTCTGTGGCACCAGCTGCCAGTTTGGGAGGCAGAGCCTTCAGTTATCAGGCCCCTCTTTGTGGAACCAGCTGCCAGTTTGGGAGGCAGAGCCTTCAGTTATCAGGCCCCTCTCTGTGGAACCAGCTGCCAGTTTGGGAGGCAGAGCCTTCAGTTATCAGGCCCCTCTCTGTGGAACCAGCTGCCAGTTTGGGAGGCAGAGCCTTCAGTTATCAGGCCCCTCTCTGTGGAACCAGCTGCCAGTTTGGGAGGCAGAGCCTTCAGTTATCAGGCCCCTCTCTGTGGGACCAGCTGCCAGTTTGGGAGGCAGAGCCTTCAGTTATCAGGCCCCTCTCTGTGAAACCAGCTGCCAGTTTGGGAGGCAGAGCCTTCAGTTATCAGGCCCCTCTCTGTGGAACCAGCTGCCAGTTTGGGAGGCAGAGCCTTCAGTTATCGGGCCCCTCTCTGTGGAACCAGCAGCCAGTTTGGGAGGCAGAGCCTTCAGTTATCGGGCCCCTCTCTGTGGGACCAGCTGCCAGTTTGGGAGGCAGAGCCTTCGGTTATCAGGCCCCTCTCTGTGGAACCAGCTGCCAGTTTGGGAGGCAGAGCCTTCAGTTATCAGGCCCCTCTCTGTGGAACCAGCTGCCAGTTTGGGAGGCAGAGCCTTCAGTTATCAGGCCCCTCTCTGTGGAACCAGCTGCCAGTTTGGGAGGCAGAGCCTTCAGTTATCAGGCCCCTCTCTGTGGGACCAGCTGCCAGTTTGGGAGGTAGAGCCTTCAGTTATTAGGCCCCTCTCTGTGGAACCAGCTGCCAGTTAACGAGGCAGAGCCTTCAGTTATCAGGCCCCTCTCTGTGGGACCAGCTGCCAGTTTGGGAGGTAGAGCCTTCGGTTATCAGGCCCCTCTCTGTGGAACCAGCTGCCAGTTTGGGAGGCAGAGCCTTCAGTTATCAGGCCCCTCTCTGTGGGACCAGCTGCCAGTTTGGGAGGTAGAGCCTTCAGTTATTAGGCCCCTCTCTGTGGGACCAGCTGCCAGTTTGGGAGGTAGAGCCTTCAGTTATCAGGCCCCTCTCTGTGGGACCAGCTGCCAGTTTGGGAGGTAGAGCCTTCAGTTATCAGGCCCCTCTCTGTGGAACCAGCTGCCAGTTTGGGAGGCAGAGCCTTCAGTTATCAGGCCCCTCTCTGTGGGACCAGCTGCCAGTTTGGGAGGTAGAGCCTTCAGTTATCAGGCCCCTCTCTGTGGGACCAGCTGCTAGTATATGTCCAGGAAGCAGACACCCTCTCTACCTTTAAGATCAGGTAAAAAACTTTCCTTTTTGACAAAGCTTATAGTTAGAGATGGCTCAGGTGACCCTGAAACATCCCATAGTTAAGCTGTTATATTGCGTTGCACCTTTCCTCACTCTTTCTTTTTTCACCATGTACATATAACATTTTTGTTGTCATTAATTTGTGTTTCTCTCTCTCAGCAGGTATCCCTAGCCCGGCGTTATGGTGTTTGGTGTCCCCAGCTGGTCGGGGCTGATGACCACCCTTCTTGTTTCTCCCCGTTTCTTCCTGTTGAAAGGGAGTTTTTTCTCTCCACAGTTTCCTTGTGCAGGCTAAAGGTGGGGATCTGGATAAAAGAGAAGTTTCAGTGCAATCTGTTGTAGCTTGGCTGCTTTTTTTTAATTCGCTTTGTATGTACGGTAAGTGTGACAATCTTCTATAACCTGTTTTCTCTTCCTGGTCATATATGAAATTACCTGAGATGCCAGTCTGTCATTGAGATAAAAACAAGTTTTCTTTTGTTCACCTGTCTGACTCTGGAATGTTGGCGTGTCCGCCTTTGTCTTTAGGAAGCGTATATGTATAAATGCCATCGTCACAGTGCCACAGTGTTGGCTCATCCTTTGCTCGGAACTCAGTCTACTCTCAGAAGATCACAACTGCTGGTGAGTTTGAGTTTCTTTGTCTCTGAAGACAACTAAGAATAGCAATTATGGCATAAGATTTATCTATCACTACTGGAACACAATTTTAAATTCTATTCTATCGTCATTAACATCAACTTTAAGACTATACAGAAATTGCTGGTTGTGCTTTGCAGGGCTGGAGCAGTGATTTTAAATGTGGGGGTGTTACGGGGGGGCACATGAGCGCCACATCAAGCCCAGAGACACGACGCTGAAGTTGGCATCCGATTCGCAAATTAAATGGATGGGCATAAAGGGCCATTTCACTGCATTTTTTTGCATTTTGATCACCCTAAACTAGGTTCTGTATGGAAACTACAATAGTTAGACTGCTCAAATCTGGATGGAATTATTCTAAAGAGGCTATAGATTCATTAAAACCTTGTTTGGGATTTGTGAAACCTTTTTCTGATTTGTAAAAATGCAGAACAGGGCCATTTTACTGCATTTTTTTTGCATTTTGATCACATTAAACTAGATCCTGTATGGAAACTACAATAGTTAGACTGCTCAAATCTGGATGGAATTATTCTAAAGAGGCTACAGAGTCTTTAAAACACATTTTATGATTTGTTAAAACTTTATTTGGTCATTGAAAATTCAAAAAGGTGAAATCATCTTGCTGTAAAAGTGGGGGTGTCGAAACACCCCCATCCCCCACGGGTGCAACGCCCATGGTGCTTTGTAACCTCTGTGTAACTTCTGATTTCAGAGCTGTTTGAGGAGGTTTTCGCATCTCAGAATGTTTTCCCTCTTGTTCTTTGCTGCTCTCTGCGCAAGCTGCCTGGCAAAACGTAAGGAAGTAACTCATCTATCTAACACTTTGTACTTCAATATTAAGATCAAGATCAAGATCAGATTTATTGTCATGCATACATGCATACACACGAAATTTGTCCTCCGCTTTTAACCCATCCAGACTTTTGAAATGAACATTAACCATCTAATGACTCCTTTATTCATGTTTGTATGGCTGGCAGAAATTGAGTCTAAGTGCAGTGGCCTCTCCTTGTAACTGTGTAACTTATTTGAACGTCTCCAGCTGGGTTGGTGCACTACTCTTACTCTCGTGCTGTGGGAAGCGGGTCCGGCGAATCCTTCTCATCAGAGGGGGAAGGAAGGATCACAGCCGTCAGGGTCTGGGAGATTTCCAACTCTTACATCACAGGGTCAGTCTCTCTTGATTCTTAACAATGTGCGTTAAAGACTGAAGGTTTAACATATTTTTTCAGCTGCACAGAGGTGCCACCAGTTCTCACTGGGGTCCCTGCAGTCACTGACAGTTACTGTTCAGTTAGCTGTTAAAAGTGGCTGGCCAGTTTGTTTTTTGGTGAATGCACTGACCATATTTCCTTTTAGTGTGGTTGGAATCTTTTATTCCTTACATTTCTTTTATGTTTTACAAAAAGACAAAAGTTTTTTAAGTTATTATTTCAACAGTTTTGGGTTTGGGCAAATACTTAGTTTGTAAAATCAAAGCTATAAAGTTGGTGAACTGCAGCCATATTCAAGTTTGACAAGAGGGTGCAACAATCATGAAACGTTAGATACTAAATTAAATGTACTGGTATTGTTTGTATTATAGAATATATATGTAATATTAATATATTTTAGATTGTGAAGAAAGTGGTGTAGTTTTCTTATTTTTGTTTTTTAAAGTTTCATTCATAGCTTTTTATTTATAGCAGTGGCTAACTGCCCTTTTGTCCTTCCCTGAGTCATTACAAGAACATGCTCCATCATGTCAGGACTTTAACTAATCATCCAGTTTATTTCTTCATATTACATTTGATGCTTAACACTGCATATCCATTGCGGCTTTTTTTCATTTCCAGTATTCAGCTACGCTACGAATACACCTGGACTCCAGTGCTGGGTCGCAAAGTTGGAAATGCAAATGAGCTGGACCTGTTTGATGGAGAGTTCATTTTTCAGGTCAGAGATTAAATTGATACTGAAATTATAGATCATTATTATTCCCGTCCAAAGAGTTTTCTTTTAGTTTGTCTGCAAAGTCTCAAAACCAAACATCCACATCAATGGGAGTTAATCTCGTGCACAGAAAACGCTGCTAATGAAATGTGTAGTTTGTTGTACAAGTCATTTTTTTAATCCGTTTTTTATTCAAAGGCATCACCATAAAACACATTTGTAATAACCTGACTAAATACATAAAAACACTGTGCATACATTGTTGAGTTTCTCTTCATAAAATGGTGAGATGTTGTCCTTATGTTGTGAGGCTCCCTGATATGATCTGCCTCATCAGGGCCGGCCCAAGCCTTTATGGGGCCTTAAGCAGAATTTCATTTGGGGCCCCCTACCATCACCTCAGCTCCAGATGCCTCATTGTTCCATAGGCTACACTGTTATGTGTGTAACGGACCCACAATCATTAGCATTATTTGTAATCATCTTACATTATACAGGTGTCATTCTTGTTTTTAACCTTAAAGGGTTAGCAAACTAATAAATATGGTTTAATTAACTTCTACATAAAGAGTGATGTATAAGTATGGGTCATTAATTTAACTATTTGAAAGCAACATCAGCAGGCTGGAGACTGCATTTATAGTAAACACGTTAAATAGTTTAATTTCTTTCAGATGTGCAATGGTGTGCAAAATGTTCAAAATCCAAATCCAAAATAGAATCAAATGACATTCACATTATCTTACAGAAAAATAAAGTTGTAATCAAAATTAAATACTTAAATAATAAATACAATACTTAAATAATTTTGCCCAACGGTGGCAGCAGCCAACAGGAGGCATAAATTAACCTAGTATTAGTATTTTGTCAAATAAATTTTTTTTTTCTGGTGTAATACAATTTCGTTTAAATTATTCAATGTTATTTTAATTTCATGTATATATTAACTTTTTTATCACAACGTCTCGGTGCTCTCTGGGCCCCCCTGGTGGCGTGGGGGCCCTAAGCGACCGCGTAGTTGGCATATGCCTTGGGCCGGCTCTGGGCCTCATGAAGAGTCCACATGCCTTTACCTCAAACTAAACTGAGCTGTCTTACACAGTAAAATCCTTTGTAACTGCGTTGCAATGTAAACGGTCTATCATTTTGTGTAGATTGATATTTTCTTCCTCATGCCACTTGCATGTTTTAGATCTCTGGTAAATACCACACCAACTACATCTACAAGCTGATTTTTGTGACATCTAAAGGACGCACCCTGAATGTCGGCCAGCCAATTCAGGTCTGCACCTCCTGCCATATTCTCTTGTTTCAGCAAGAAAGACTAAGAAACACACGATGATGCTTAATTTTTTGCTTCTGTCTTACAGAAATCCTTTAACTTCTACCCGGTGCACCCAGACGCAGAGCTCAGACTGCTGAGCGGCCGCTACAATGGAAATGGGATAACTTCACTGGGAGCTTACTGGGGGGTGGTCTTCATGGAACAGAGCAACGGTACCAGTGTTGGTGAATAATGAAAAGCTGAAATGTTGATTAGTGATTCAACATTGACATATAATCAAAAGGGTACTAATGCCAAAATATCTGGGATTACTGCAACAGTAGTTAAGCAATAATTTAATTTGAATAAATACATTGAATAAATGTTTACTGTCTCTGGTTATTGATTTGTTGTGCTGTTAAGGGTACAGCATCTTCTAAACTTTTAAATCATAACTTTTCCTTTGTATCAAATGAAGAACCAATTAAAAGTATTGTACAATCTGGAGCTGTGATTAAAAAACAACAAGACAGATTTGACTTACTTTTGATCAAAAATATGTAGCGTGTGAAGAACACAAATTTGAAAGAAAAACAAGAATGATTGTGAAATATTCCTCTCTGGTGTACTTTGTGATTGTTTCCTCTTGAAACTTTCCAGGAATTATGACATTTATATGAAAAATGAATAAATAAAAAAACAAGTTGATTACAATACCGTGCAAACTTCTTGAGTCACCTTTCTTGTCTTTATATCGTGTTTCCAGGGAGTCAGACTTTCTTGTAATCTTTTAAAATGTTCTTGGGCAACAGTTCTCCAGGATCTCTGAAGTTCTTTTGAAATTCTTCTTTGGACATTGACTGCTTTTTCACAAATTTTCAGTCCAGGCCTTGGTCCTGACCATTTTCAGAGACGTGGTTTTTCTCATTTAACACACTGACATATGAATTTATTTAAACGTAAGAACTAAAAAGATCAACTACTGTTGTGTCTATACATAACAGAAAACTTAGTGGGGAGCCAATGTCAAAATCGATCTTAAGACACTTTGTCCTCAGCAGCTTATCAGTCAACACTTGTTGACATTTCTTCAGTTGCATCTCTGAACAAAATGCCAAATATAACCCAGTTTAAAGCAATACTATGTAACTTCTCAAAAAGCCCATTATGGAGCTCCCCCTACAGGCTTGGAGGTAATGTATGGTTACGACACTGCCTCTCTCTTTCTCTTGCTTGCTTCATCAGTCAACGTCTTCTTCTGTTTCTTCTGTGCCTCTGCCATGATGATCGTACTCACTGACAATTTTGCGCTAGCTTAGCCTTATACCTGGGAGCGTGAGAGGGGTCTATTTGTTTTTGCGGTAGGTGTGCCAGAAAGCAAGTCGAAGTACTTCCGCTGAGCTCCCGGGCCGCTCCAGCAAAGTTACATAGCGCAGTTTTTCCAACTCAGACCCCCGAAGGGCATAGGAGACAGGCCAATCGTAATATTAAAACTCATTCTAGCCGCACAACTGTTATTCTAAGGTAGAAATGTTACATAGTATTACTTTAACGCTTGACGTGCCTTGGTGTACTATGTGTCCATAAAAAAATAATTGGAAACTGGAAAAGTGGAAGGCAGAATTAGAAGTGTCAGGCCTAAAAAAAACTATCTACAGCAGGTGATCAGTATCTGAAAGTGATGTTATTAAGAAATTGGAAAAATAAACTGATAAGTAACTGATAAGAAACTAATCAGTTTCAGTATTTTTCAAATGTAACATTCTGCAGTTTAACACCGATTTCGGATTGTTTTGCATTTGATTTGATCTTAAAACGATATTAATAATATTATCCAATAAATCGTCAGTTGGTATTTTTTGACTGGGGTGGCGGCTGCCACCCCGTGCCACCCGGGTAGTTTTGCGCGTGCTTCCGCCTTCTGTATGCTAGTGAGATTTCATTCATACATACTATTGAAACGCTCTCCCGGTCACTACTGAAATTACTTGTATGAATATATGTGAAACGCTTGCACATCCTCATGTAAGAGCATACACACTTATAACTGAAAAACGTATACATACACATTTGAAACATTTATACAAATATATGTGAAACACTTGCACATGTATCTAAACTTTTTATATCTTTGTAATCATATGCAAGAGATTCACTTATGAAGGTGTAAGTGTTCAACAATATATGTTTCACTTGTATGCATGCAAGCATTTCATATGTATGTGTATATGACACGGAAGTATTTATGTATGCGTGTGTGTTTCTCATATGTATGTGTTTCAGACGAGTGTGTATAATGTTTTATATACGAGCGTGCATAGGTTTACAAAGTATGTATGTATGTGTGTGTGAGTGTTTCAATAGTTAAGTCCTAAACGGCCCCTCATAATAAACCCAGAATCTGAGTCAGAACCAGAGTTAGTTCAGTTCTGAGCAGTTTTAAAGTGAATATCTGCTCTGAGCTCCTTTCTCCTCCAGCACAGCCTGAACCCTCTCAGACGAGCTTTCTGTCCTTTCTTTAAGGAGTCTTCAGGAATAGTTCTCCAGGCTTCTTGAAGGACATCCCAAAGCTCTTCTTTGGATGTGGGCTGCCTTTTGTTCCGTTCTCTGCCAACATGATCCCACACTGCTTCAGTAATGTTGAGCTCCGGGCTCTGGGGAGGATTCATCCCTCCATCAGACCTGCTGCCACTGATTTTCAGCCCACTTCTTGTGTCCTTTGGCACAGCTCAGCCTTTTCTCCCTGTTTCCCTTCCTTAAGAACGGCTTCCTGACAGCCACCCTTCCATGGAGCCCATTTCTGATGAGGCTTGGGCCAACAGCAGATGGATCAGCTGAAGGTCCAGATGCATCTCTCAGCTCCTGTGTCAGGTCTTTGCTGGATGTTTTCCTCTTTCTTAAGGACATCACTTTCAGATCCTGTTCATCTGCTGTAGATAGTTCTTTAGGCCTGACACTTCTTCTTCTGTCCTCCACTTGTCCAGTTTCCTCAAATGTTTTAAGGACACACTGCATACCATGCTGAGATATGCCAAGTTTTCAGCTAACAGCTCTTTGGGAATCACCTTGTTGCTGCAGAAATCCTGTTTTCTGTCTGTCACACTGTGTTATCTTTGCTGTTTTTCACACATGCAGCTAAAGAAATGGGAACAAATCTTAATTCCAGTCTAAAACCCACAAAGAGCTTCTAGATTATTCATTTCTGGTGGCATAAAACAGTTTAATCATTTCATTTATATGAATTGTTCCATAATTAGTCATTAGATTATATCTTATATTCCTTTTTTAAGCTTTAAAATGAATCTTATTTACTTTTTCTTGATGTTGATGTTTTTTTCCTACTTTTAGACGTGATAACGTTCATTATTTTGGGATTAGGATTTTTTTTAAACTGAATTTCTTATATTAATTTTACTCTTTTGGTAACTGAAAGCAGTTTTAACGTAAATGTAGAAAAAAGTTGAAACTATGAAGCTGTTTTTCACAGATGCAGCTAAAGAAATGGGAACAAATGATGTGTCTCTGTGACAGGCTGCTGGGAACAAAGTGCCTAAAGATCCAGTTTAAAACTTCTTTGCTCAGTTGTCTGTTCTGTGTGGACACAACACTGGTTCATCCCTTGAGTTAGGAGCCTTTTTCCTGCCTGAATGGTTCACAGCTCAGAGTTAAGTGGCTTAATGAAGAAAAAACTCATTCCTCTGGACTGAAGATGAGGGGAAATCTGCCCTTCTTACTGCGGATAAACAGCAGCTGGACAAATAAAGCAGAATAATAAGAGAGGAGGCTGCCATAGAGAAAAACAGCAAATCTTTAATGAACGTCACATTTGTTGGTTCGAAACTAAAGGAAGAAAAATAGTTGACGGTACAAAGTAAGAGACTGCAGCCACCGTACCAGCGTAGTCACAGGAGCATTCTGGAGAATACTGGATACATCCCAGCACCCAGCAGAGCAACACGCCACCTTAACAGCTAACCAGCAAAACTCAACTGCTACACAACTGCGCCTAGTGCACAAAAACAAACACACAAGCAGGATTAGGAAAAAAAAGCACGTGTCTAAAGTCTGGAAACAGATTTCGATCGAGTCTGACTGAACACGGGGCGGCAAAGTCACAGTTTTCAGAAGAAATTCAGGAAAGAATCATGCTGACTTCTAAAAACACATGCACAAAGAAATCATGTCCGTAAAAACAACATTTATTCATGTTGCCCGTTTTTATTTGGTTGTTTACTCAACAAAACACAAAAATCAAGGTGTTGCTCAGGTGTAAACAGGATGATTCTGGTTCATTTTTAATCATTTTAATGTTGAAAATACTTCCTCTCTACGACACTTTAGACCAGACTTACAAAACTATAAAGGAAATAAAATTTCAGCACAGCAGTGAAATCAAACTGAGGTTAAAAGAAATGACAGACTGAAGCGAGAACATCACAATAACCTTTTCCAGCTGGACGCCGCTGCCTGTGTGAGGGCCAGTCTGGGAGTTCAGAGGTCTGCGGGCAGAGCTGTGAAGAGAGGCAGAAGTCAGGGGAGAGCAGCTCCACACGTTCCCCAGAACCAAACATCACCACGGGTCTGACATCATGCTCTCACTTCAGCTTCTTCACCACTTCATTTCATCCGTTTATTCTGCTTCTTAATGATTCTGAAGTTCCAGAATAATTCATTCATTTTCCAATTAATGCTTTTAACAGGTTTTATTTCTGGTTCACCGTCACGTCTCCTGTAGGTACCAGATCGGCTCGGGGGTCCGTCGTGTGCTGATTACGTCACACAATATGGCTGTCCGCTTGAATGGGAGTACATTGTGATTGGCTGTAGTAGCCATAGTAACCGTAACTAGGCGCTGTACGTCGGAGAGTTTTTTTTCTCGTTCTTTCGGTGATCGGCAGCAGCTATGGAGAGCTTTTACGAAGAAATTAAATATTTCCTACAGAATAGTGTGTACCACACCTTGACCACCACTAGCCCCAAACCTTTAAGATCTAGTTTGTTTAGTTTAATCATTTTGGCCACTTTGGTTCAGTCTGAAGAGAAGCTTCATTTAAGGTTTTGTGTGCTGAGCAGCAATAACCTCTGACTATATGCGTGTGGACTCCTGCATATAAATGTACATAAAACTTGTAAAAGTTGTGCTGTTGGATATGTGTGTATCTACATACACTACATATATATATATATATACACACAGTCTAAGTAAATAAGACAAATACACACACTGAAAAATTAGCTTAAAGAAACGTCATCTATCTCTCTGTCTGTCGTGAAAGTCGAACGCAGCGTAGTTTGTCCGAGCCAATCACAACTGTCCGACGTACAGCACCTAGTTACGGTTACTATGGCTAATACAGCCAATCGCAATGTACTCCCATTCAGGCGTACAGCCATGTTGTGTGACGTGTTCAGCAGACGACGGACCCCGAGCCGATCTGGAACCTCCACCGGCACGTGTTGTCACGTGTTCCAGCTCAGGGCAGCTGTGGAGATTACAGTCGGGCGCCACAGTTCCCGCCCGTGCCGCTGAGGACCCCACCTGGATGTACGCCGCCCTCAGACCTCCACCCAGCTCTCACACCACCTTTAATTCAAACACCACATTCTTAAAAAGTGTGAACTCACCCGTCAGTGAGGTGCGGAGCTCTACAAGGACTCTACCCCATTCTCTGGTGCTGCTGCTGATTTGGGCGGGCTTTTGGACCGAGACCTGGACCCTCTTTTGGAGGAAGGGGTACAGCTTCTGGACCTGGACCTGGACCTGGACCTGGACTTGGACTTGGACTTGGACTTTGAGCGGGATCTGGATCTGGATGGAGAATGAGCCTTGGTCTTCTTGTTCCTGGGGGAGTGGGATTTGGATCTGGATCTGGAGTAAGACCTGGACCTGGAGTATCGGGATCTACTTCGAGAACGAGAGCGGCTCCTGCTCCGGGACCTGGAGCGTCTTCTTTGTCTCGGGCTGGGCGAGCGGCTGCACACATTCAGTTTGATTAGTTATGGTCAACAATCTAATGACTAACACTCAGAAAATAACATAAACAACGTTAGATCAGAAACCCCTGAAGAAGAGAACCTATATTTTTAAGGACTTAGAAAGTTCTCCTGGAACCATGAATATGCTCAACAAAGCGTTTTTGAGAATAAAAATCTTAGTTTCAACAATTTTTTATCATTTTTCACAATGAATTATCTAACAGACACAGACAGCAATAACAATAATTAAATAAAATAAGTAATAGATAAGTACATTCAGATATCTTAAGAAATATACATATACAGTATATATTTAAAAAGAGTAAATAAAATAAATAATTGTGTAATAACAATAGTAGTAATAATAATGATAATAAGGGTAAAATAGAATAAAGTAAGATTAATCAAAAGATAAAATAAATAAATGAATAAGTAAATAAATAAAATAATAAAGTAAATAATAATAATAATAATAATAATAATAATAATAATAATAATAATAGTTTGAAGGAGAGAATAAAAATCTTGATGAAATTTGTTAAAATAAATTTGTTTAGCAACAGCCGATTTTTTTCAATTAATCTAATTTTTTACCGGAAGTACTTTACTTAAATATTTGAATCACCTGTGTTGGTCAGTGAGCCAAACACTTAACTAAATAGCCAAAATATTAAATGGAGTCTGGTGGCGGGGTCTGTAAAACTAAGTGTTGCCATTTGACTACTCATCTCACCTTCGGCTTCGGCGTCCATGGCCACCAGGCCGGCGGGAAGATCCTCCTCCTCCTCTCCGTCCCTCACTGGCGTGGGAATCCGGGGGTCTGCCGTACCGGGCCGTTTGGACCCGTAACTCCCGTCCATCCAGCAGCGCTCCGTCCATGGCGTCCATCGCGTCTTCGGCGTCGTGTTTGTCGTGGAACCGAACAAACGCGAAGCCGCGGCTTTCTTTCGTGTAGCGGTCTCGGGGTATGTACACGTCCCCGACCCGGCCATACTTCTCAAAGACACGTCTGAGTGTTTCCGGCGAAGTTCGGTACGTGAGGTTGTCCACTTTGAGGGAAGTCATGCCTTCGATGGCTGGGGGAGGCCGACCGTAGCTCATGGTAATTAACGTGCGAGGCCTTCCTTAAAACACGCTGCGAGTTCGCTACAAAAAGAGCCAAAGTACTTCCGAAAAGTCCCCACAAACACAAAGGTGCAGATTTACTCTGACTTCTTCCCCTCTACAAAGTTCGGGGTTAGTTAGTAATAAAATACAACAAACTTTTTACCCGCAAAAACTAAATCTGCCTCGACGACTGACCCAAACCGGTGAGGATTTCGTGTTCTTCTTCTACGACTAACTGCTCTTCTTCTATGTTTTCTTTGCTATGCATAAACAGTTCAGCGCTGCATTACCGCCACCTACTGGGCAGCTGTGGAATAGGACATAATGTAGGGGAGATCTTTGGCTATAAATCCATTAAATCGTAGAAACCCTGGTGAAAATTTAATATATTAAACCCTTGTGCGGTCTTAACATTCTGTTAACATTCTGTTAACATTCTGTTAACATTCTTTCATCCCGGCAGCTGTCAGACTTTACCACACATGCACACACTGATCATGTTGTTGCCTTTCCCATGATAATCATATAGAGATTTTTCTTTACCCGTATTATTTATATTTTATTCATTTCAACTTCATAATGTGCAATATTATTTATACTAGGTCACTTTACTTTTTGGTCACTTTAATTTTTAGTACTTAACTTTTTTTTTCTTTTTAGTACTTGCTTTTTCTTTTTCTCTTTAAAAAAAATGTTTTCTCTTTTTTAATTTCTTGTTTCATGTCTGTTGTTGCAAGTGAATTTCCCCGTTGTGGGATAAATAAAGTTAATCTAATCTAATTAATCCCCTTGTCCTATGGGTAAAAAATGAGCCGCCCTACCAAAGCCCCAAAATAAAACTTAATTGAATTTTAAATCCAAAATCTATTCTGTATGATGAAACCACCTGTTATTTATCAATTCAACTCAATTCAATGCATTTTTTATCATGTATTTTTTGTTACACAATACAAAAAGACAATCACCAGTTTTCAGGATTACACTTTTTTTTTTTATTACCACAAACCAACTGTCAGTTGGACCAACAGTTTTCTTGTTTTCTCAGTTTTCTTTTACATAATAAAGGTTTATTATTGCTATTATATAAATGTGAAGTAATTACTTCTGAATTAATTATATCGAAAGGGAAAAAAAACAGTGAACTTTTTTGTGGTGTTTAAATGTTTTTATAATTCACGGGTCAAAAATGACCCATAAGATAATCTTTGTCCCCTAGTGGTGTACAGCCCACATGGAAACATAAACAAAAATAAAGTATGACTTTTTCTAATGATGGGGTCCCTTTAGGAAAAGTCATAAAATTTCAAGTAGGAAAAATATAGTTTAAGGTATTTTTTCTACAGCTAAACATGGTAGTGGCTCACTTTTGACCCGCAAGACAACAGGAGGGTTAATCAGATTCCAAATATGTTCACATTTTCAATCGTTCATAGCCAAAAGTACAAACAAAAAAATGAACCATCTAGAAATACATGAGAAGAATATTAATGTCATGCTTTAAACTATTTTCATAAAAACAGTTATTTTTATTTTTTTATTCTTAAATATATATTTCATTATGATAAAGTTCTAGTATGTTCTAAATGACATTTGAGTGTAATTTTAGGTGAATTTTGTTGTATTTCAACCCATAAAGTTATAACTGAAGGGGAAGATTCAAGATTCAAGACTCAAAAAGCTTTATTTATCCAGAGGGAAATTGCTGTGCAACAGTTAAGGTACAAGAAGGAAAGTACTAAAATAAAATTAAATTAAATTAAATTAAATTAAATTAAATTAAATTAAATTAAATTAAATTAAATTAAATTAAATAAAATAAAATAAAATAAAATAAAATAAAATAAAATAAAATTAAATTAAATTAAATAAGTAACTGAATACAATATGTGCAGTGTGCAAATTAGCAGCCTCAATAAAAAAAAAACAATATATACAAACAAAGTGATCTGGAGAAAGTGTCATTGCACAAAGTGACATTTGGCCTTAAGACGCAGTGTTTCCACTGAACCTCTCTCGACCTGAGGTAGATGAATTAAACAGTCTGATGGCCACAGGCAGAAAGGACTTCCTCTGGTCTTCTGTCTTACACAGCAGTGGAATAGGTGTTGCTGAAGGTGCTTCTGCGGGAGGTTAGCACCTGGTGGAGAGGGTGAGTGTTGTTGTCCAGGATGCTGTGCAGTTGACACAGCATCCTCCTCTCAGACACTAACAAAGAGTCCAGCGGACCCCCAGGACGGAGCCAGCCTTCCTGATGATCTTGTTGATATTGTTGGCGTCCGCTCCCCTCAGCCTGTTGCTATAAAGTACAAATTTTTGCTAAAAGAAATGTCTGAAAGGTATGACTGAGCATAATGATGATACAATAAGAACATATTAATGGCATATTGCCTTTATATTAGTGGCACTTAAACAAAGTCAGTAAATTGCATTTTAATTTTTATTTACTTTATGTATTTTGTCATCTGTCCATAACAATAACTTATTTTTCATAATTACCAATACTGCGGCAATAGCTTCTTTGGGGATTAATAAAGTATTATTGAATTTACCTCAATGGAAACTGAGTATATGTGAGTCAAAGGACAGATCCTGGTTAAAAATAACTTCAAGGTTCCACTAGAGCCAAGAAAGCCAAGAAAATACCATCCAGGAACTATATAACTGAACAGTTTCTCTCTGAAGCTTCTCAGGTCCAAAGACAATGACTTCAGTTTTGTCTGAATTTAGAAGTAGAAAGTTATGAGTCATCCAGGTCTTTATGTCTTTAAGACATGCTTGTAGTCTGACCAACCTATTGGGTTCATCTGGTTTTATAGATAAGTACAGCTGAGTATCATCAGCATAGCGATGGAAAATGATGCCATGCTGTCTAATAATGTTACCTAATGGAAGCATGTATAAAGTGAAAAGAATCGGTCTGAGCACAGAACCCTGAGGAACTCCATGACTTACTCTGGTGTGTGAGGAAGATTCTTCATTTACAAGAACAAACTGAAATCTATCAGATAAATATGACTTAAACCAGCCTAATGCAGTTCCTCTAATCCCGATAACATGTTCAAGTTCATCTTCACTCCTCTGGATTCTAGTGAAAACATTTTTTTATTTTGACCTGGAGTGATTTGGTGTCTCTTTTTTGGGTTCCTGCTAATTTATGTTGGTGTGGAGAGAATCAGAATCGCCTTTATTGTCATTATAATTTACATTACAATGAAATTTGGTTGCAACTCCAAAGGTGCTTATAAAACAATCCGAAATTAAAACAAAACTATGTTTAAAATAAATTTAAATATATCTAAATAAAATTAAATAAAATGAAGGCACAGTATGAAATAAAATAATATATGGTCGTGAATGGAACAGAGTTATTTAAACTAATAAAATATTGCACATTTTTTCCGGAATTACACATATTGCATGGTATATATTGCACATGAAGTGTATAGCACAGTTCTCATTATTGCGTGTGGTGATGAAGTGTAAAAATTTAGTATCTATTTATTTTTATTGTTCAGTATAGTGATGTCTGGGTTGATATTTTCGGTAAACAAACATAGATTAATTAATGAGAAGATAAATTTGCTCAAATATGCTCTGAAGTTTCCCAAATAAACTGATTAATCTGAGAAAGCCGCCCACCCGCCAGGTCAGTTGATGGCGGTAGTGCGCCTCCAAAGCTTGTTTGACAACCATCAATAAACCAACAGAAGAAGAAAATCTCCGTATTGTGAGAAGTCGAACGTTGTGATCAGAAAAATTGAAGTCTAAATTAGCTCACTGAGCAAGTTATTATCCGAAAGGAAATCAAATCTTATCGTATGTCCGCTATCCAGAACCTCCAATCTTTTGGTAAGTCGTTTTTTTTTCGAGCAGAACCGCGAGGTGAAAAGTTAGAGCTAACGAAGCTAATGCTAACGAAGCTAATGCTATCTGTCAAAATTACGTCTCGGTTGTCTTTAGACCAGATTGGAGGGTTTGTCACAGCGTTGACTCGTTTAATCTAAGTCAAATGAAAGGTTAGGTGTTAATTTTGCTTAATGTAAATTTGGACTTGGTGATTTTTTTTTTTTTTAGTCGTCTTGTGGGTTCCTGTTCAGGTTTAAACATCCGCCATTAGGCCCAAAGGCAGCTAACGTTACTGCCGCTGTAGCTTATTCTTTAGGTCTGCTCGCGTTGGTGAGGAAGTATGTTCAATTTAATTCAATTCATTTTTATTTATATAGCGCCCAATACAACAAATGTCATCTCAAGGCACTAATAGATAATAAAGTCCAATTCAAGCCAATTGGAATTCAATTAATTGTAATAATTATTCATAAAATAATCCAATTCGTTCATATAGAGCCAATTCAAAAACAATTTCCTAGCTAAGGAAACCAACATATTGCACTGAAACTTTTTTTGTTGGTTTGGTTGGTTTATGTTGATTCTGGTGACTGAAACAAAGCTACATGAGCCGTTTGTGTAACGTTATTTAATGGCAGGGTTTATTTAGGTGAATTTTCTGGGTCATGACTGTTATTCCGTGTCTGCTCTGCATATGGCACATTCTTATCAAAACAGTGCTGACTCGGCGGGGCTTATCAGCCAGAGGAGGACGTGCTGAATCTGGCGGGCGGTCATGTCCCTTTATGTGACGGTATTTTCCTCTTTTTCCTGCCCCTCACCGTGTTAACACGCTGTTGTCCCGTGTCCCTTCCAGACCCCTTTGCTGATGCAACTAAGGGTGATGACCGCCTCCCAGCCGGGACAGAGGAGTACATCCACATAAGAATCCAACAGCGGAACGGCAGGAAGACCCTCACCACTGTCCAGGGCATCTCTGCCAACTATGACAAGAAGAAGCTAGTCAAGGCCTTCAAGAAGGTAAGAGCGTGGGGTGGGGTCTGCCCACCTGTTCGGTGGCAGCCTGCCAGCTTTAACAATAGCTGCATTCCCACTGTAGGGACCTTCTGCAGTTCCTAGAACCTTTTCAGGAACGGGGCCGTTTTTTTTCCCTCATTCGAACATACAGGAACCAGGGACCACGGCCCTCAGTTCCTGGAACCATTTCAGCTCCTTCTCTTCAGCTGGGTCTGTTCTGGGTTGCATAGGAACACATCTGACGGAGGTGTTTGGTGGCTGGTAGCCCCGCCCCTTGGTGGTTGGTAGCTCCGCCCCTTGTCATGTTGTCAGGCTGAAATGTTTCCTCATACGACACGGACACAACCTTGGCGTGTTTAATAAGTTAAACCTCCACGTGGTCTCCTTTGTCTGCGGCGCTCTGCTCTCCTTCCTTCATGAAACCAAGAAGTATGGCCTGCGCTCCATCCTTCGTCTCCTGACTCTCTCTGTGAGCTCTTCCAGCCTCCATGTTAGACGCCCCATGTGATCCTCCATGATTAATATCACCATCATGCAGACCATGAACATGGTGGCCTCCCCGCAACTGAAAACAGCTGAAACAGTTCCCCTGGGGAAGGACAGTTATTAGGACGGAATTCCAGGAGGACCGTTCTTAGAACGGCTCTGTCCGAATGCGGCTAATGTGAAGATGCAGGGTGGTGTCGGTGTTTTCTGACTCAAACCTTTTTGGTTCCAACAGAAGTTCGCCTGCAATGGGACAGTGATCGAGCACCCAGAGTATGGTGAAGTGATCCAGCTTCAGGGAGACCAGCGCAAGAATATCTGCCAGTTCTTAATGGAGGTGAGCTGTTGTATTGATGGGTTTGTCTGTTCCTGCCGGTTTTCTTTTCTCAGCCGTTCTCAGTGAGCTCTTGTTTCCTCTCTGCAGATTGACCTGGCCAAGGAGGAGCAGCTCAAAGTCCACGGCTTTTAGACGCTGCCCTCTCCTGGAAGGCCATTAAGCGCCCCATCCCCCTCTTCCTCCTCCTCCTCCTATGTACTGCTGTTGCTCCTCCTCTCCTCTTTCCCCACTTTGCAACCCCACCAGCTCCTATTAGCTAACACGTGAATTACAGCCATAATATTATGACCACTGACGGGTAAAGTGAAAACACTATCTTGTTACTTTGGCACCAGGCAGCAAACAAACGTTGAGTCCATGAGTACGACGCGTCGGAACCTGAAAAGATGGGAAAGCGTGAAGATTTGACGGATTTTGACAAGGGCCGGATTGTAATGGCCAGACGTCTGGGTTTGAGCATCTCCGTGACCGCGTCTCTTGTGGGGTGTTCCCGGTCCGCGGTGGTCAGGACTTACCAGAAGTGGTCCAAGGAAGGAAAACCAGTGAACCGGCGACAGGGTCACGGGCGCCCGAGGCTCATCGACGTGCGCGGGGAGCAGCGGTTGGCCCACGTGGTTCAGTCCAACAGACGAGCCACGGTAGCTCAGATCGCTGAAGATGCTAACGCTTGCTTCGACAGGAAGGTGTCGGAACACACCGTGCACCGCAGTCTGCTGCGTTTGGGGCTGCGTAGCCGCAGGCCGTTGAGGGTTTCCCAACCGGGTCCGTGTCCGCCACCAAAGGCGCCGGCAGTGCGCACGTGTGCGTCAGAACTGGAGCACGGAGCAGCACACGGAGCAGCGCACGGAGCAGCGCACGGAGCTGGCCGGGTCTGATGCTTCCTGGTACGTCGTGAAGGTCTGATGCACGTGTGAAGAAGAGATGTAGCGCTTATGGAAAACCATCGCTCCTGCCTTTCTCATGGATTCTCCACGCCAGGCACCACCCACCGAAACATCAGGCCTTTTCACATATTTCTTTCCGACTGATGCGCCTTCGTGCATCGGTGGCATGGGGAGGGGTCAAAGTTGAACCGCCGCTGGTATTCCTCTGAGTAACGGAGGTGAAACGGGTGTCTGTGTCAGAGCATCACCCGTTTTCTCCCCGTTTCCTCTCCCACAGCGGACTCTGCCATGTGTGAGCACACGTTGGTGCGGGGCCGATGTGGGAGAGACCAAAGAGGAGCAGCGGGGGCTCAACAAGGACGTCTGTTTTTATCTGAAAAGGGCTGCTGTTGCTGACCATGTTCCCCCCTCCATGGAAACGCCTCCTCAGCAGCATAACGCCACACTACAGTGATAGTTGAGGGAGCACAGTGTTGGGATCTCAGTCCAAACGAGCATCTTTGGGGTGGTCCGATCCGTGGAGGCCCCGCCTCTCAACCAACGGGATGTAAAGGATCTTGGTGCCAGATAACGCAGCATACCTGTAAAGCTCTAGTGTTTTCCGTGCTTCGATGGGTCTGAAAGGACCCACTCAGTATTAAGCTGGTGGTCATAATGTTATGGCTGACTGCTGTACCTCTGAATAACATGGGACTCTGTAACACCCCCATTCCCCTCCAACACCTCAAAGAAGCACCACTCCACACCACATCAGGGACGAGTGGTGACCCCACACACACGTTTCCTCCCTCCATGTCTGCTCCATCGTCTATTTCCTTTTTCTATTTTTGTTTCAGGTGTCGTGCCATAATAAGGAGGCATCGCTTCATGTAACATTTTGGTTTTGTACTTCAAGGTGTTTCAATAAAATCATGAGTCTCCATAAACTGAAGTGGACTTTTGTCATGTGGGGATTGGGTGGGACATATTTGGGAGATTTAAGTAGAAAAAGGAGCTTTTTACTTCTCATCCTGGAGTATTTTCTCTGCCCTCATCAGACCATCAAACAAATGGGTTGGTACTCATTTGAATGCGATATTTTTTAGTTTTTTCTCTGCCAAAGCTTTAAAGTTGAGCAATCTTTGGTGGTTTTGGTTAAAACTGAGTTAATTCTCTGTGTGATGAAGTGACACTAGCCTGGCGACGCCGTCCTACGTACATACGCCCAAAGATTTTGGCTCCGCGCATAATCTGGCCCAACCAGCCAATCAGCAAACAGTGGCGAGTGGTGACGCAGAACTCACGCGCGGAGTCCATTGTAGTCCATGTAATTGTAGTTCAACCGCAGCAGAAATAAACATGGCGACGGAAGAGGAGACGCTAGAAGCTATCCATGAAGTCTCAACTCTGGAGAGCATGAGACAATTAAAATTACCGTTACAAAATCGGCACATGTCATTGACATCCATGATCTTAAATAATGATTGCCTCCGCGATGTAAACAAAGTCTAGCCCATGTTGGTTAGTGTTGCAACCCGGTATAATGAAAGCGGATGTGGGAAGCGTGATTCGCGAGCAAGCATGAACCTCTGCGCATAACCTACGTCATTTCTAAACATTACTGATTGGTTAAGGGAACTCCAATGAATTTAAGTTGGTGAGTAAGGTCCCACCCTCCATGGAAACGGATTCCTCTTGGGTTTTTCCAGACTGTTTGAGTCAACAGTCGGCTTTCGCTCAGGCTAAAGTGACACCAGGGTGGGAGAAGTCTGCTGCTTGACCAGCTTTCTGGTTTGGTGCTGAAACCTGGTTTCTAAATGTCCTGCAATGCAGTAATTTATACACAGGAGGCCATTGGCCATTGTTTGCTCTGCATATTCCTCATTTGGTTCCATAAAACTCGTGCAGTTTAGTCTGTTTTGTGTGATGGGTTTTACTCAACAGTCACAGGCATCTTTAGCTCAAACTTTACTGACGTTTTTACAATCTTAGCAACACATTTTCTGTAGATGGCAGCATCTAAACTGTTCAAACTTACCTTCTATATATGATGATAAAAGTTAATTTACTGTAGCAGAAATTAAGTTCTGGATTAGATTAAAGATACAAAACCCCTGTAAGGAAGTGGGTTTACAGTTTAGGTTGAACGTCCATATATAAAATATAAAGATATTATATACTTGGTTGAAATCATAAGGCTATTGAGATAATACCTGAAGTTGGAAAACAGTTGGTATTTTAATATTTACTATCACCTAATTGTAGTTTTTTCTAAATTTGCTCATGAAAATGATTATTAAATATCCTTTGTTGGTGTATATTTTGTTCCCTTTTGTTTTAGTTTAGTTCAAATACTCTTTTGAAAAACTACTTTTAATGCAAAATTAAACTTGGGTGATATTTTTGTTTTTGTTTTTTGCGTTTTAAAAACAAAAACGGTTATTTTGGAAATTTCGGTCGCTTATGAATGACGTCAAAGCGCTCTGTAAAGTATACAGAAAAATATACACATACATATATATATATATATATATATATATATATATATATATAAATTAATTTTAACTTAAAAAAAATCTCTGAACATACTAAGAACTCTTTAAATTAGAATTCTTCTTTAAAAAAGAATTAGTTGGTTTCCGGGTGTGCCTTTTTGTCCTCAACAGGGATCCGTACGGCTCCATGGCAACGCGCTGCTGCTGCTGCAGCCGCCATAGCTCGAGTCCCACTGTGTTTGTTCTATTTGGATGCAGAAATTTTGTTTTCCTTCCTACGATTAACGATGAATAATGGGAACTGTCACCTTATTTCAGGTTTACCAACAGTTCTCCGTTTTATTGACACCCGCCGGTGAAAGCGCGGGAAGGCACCGAGCGGTAAGATGTTAGCTAACGTTGTAAACACGGCTCGTTAATGTCTGTTACCAACGGATATTATCACTTTATTAAGATTTTTATTAAGTTTTGTTTGTGTAAAATCTGTCCTGGTCATTTAGACTCACTTCTGAGTGGGTAATAGATTGGGCCGGCAAACAAAAAAGCAGTAAAATGAAGCGAAATTCTTTTTTATAGAAGCTTAAATGACCAAAACAATCAGAAGTGGACTGTAGCGTCATTTAAATGGAGAAAAGAGCCAATAATAAATGCAGTTTAACCCTGGTGAAAAATCAATATACATTATTGTATTTTAAATGTATTCACGTTTTCAGTTGTGTTTTAATAATACACATATATATGAGAAGTATGCTAATGTCACGTGTTGAACCATTTTCATAGCAACACTTTAAAATAACTGTAATATAGTTAAACTTTTTTAGAATATGTTTGAAGATAATCTGTGTGTATCTGTTTCAACATGTTTGTGCTTATTTTAAGTGACATTTGAGCTTAATTTTTCGTGTTTCAGAGTTACAATTAACCTTGTAGCACCCACAGTTGCAAATATGCAACTGCCAATAAACCAAAAATGTTGGTTTATTCTCACCCATTTTTACATAAAATGTAATGTAATAAAATATTACACATGAATATAAATAATGTATGTAAATTTAAAAAATCAAATCAAATCATGTCATGTAAATAAAAATATAATGTAAATAAATAAAAAGCTTGTTGCATATCTGCAACTGTGGGTGCTACAAGGTTAAATACTAATAAAATGTGAAAATAGTGTAAATGAGAAGGCTATTCATGAAACTAAGAGGTGCTTTGGCAGTATATTTTTGAGGGACTTATAAAATAAAGTAGATCAGCTTTAATTTGCTGATCAAACATGTAAATGAGTCCAAACACAGCCTGTATTCATGAGTGCAAAGTGTCCTTTCATCTGTTAAACTTTATCACCGTAAGATAACTTATTTCTTAATAAGTTTAATAAGATTATTTTTCTCCGGGGAAAGTTGCTTTTTTTTAATCTTGTGTCTTTCTGTCAGAGCTCCTGACGGATGTTGTGATAGTTAAAGTCGAACAATGCCGGTAAGACAGCATTATCTTTATTATATTATAATATTCTCTGTAATCAGTGTTGCTGTTACGTTTTAAGCTGCTTGATGCTTGTCGCTGGTTTCGTTCCTCAGGTGTTGCCTGTTTGGGGGCTTGCCATCCCCCTCCCAGCAGTGCTGATGATCACTGTGAGTCTTTACATGCTTGTCCTGGGGATCGGGCTGGGGATCCGATACTGCCTCAAGGTTGGTGCTGCTTACTGTGTCTCAGCAGAGACTTTGTAAAATGGAGGGTGTGTATATTGGGACTTTGAAGCAGGAAAGTGGAGGTATATGAAAAATTAGTGTAGAAATTAGGGGTGGGACGATGCGCTTTGGTCGCAATTCGATTGTATCACGATTCTAAGGTGCCGATTTGTTTTTTATCACGATTCTTGATAATTGCGAATCTACAAGTATTGCGATTTGATATAATCAGTAATTGCAATTTTCTTTTCCTTCTTAAAAAACAAACAAGTTGAATCATAAACTTCTGGAATGAATGTCGTTCCCATAAACAACACACATCAGTCTGTGTCAGTCAGTCCAGCAGCTGACATTTATTTCAACTGAGACAAAAAGAGGCATTTTTTTAAGTTTACAGTTACAAAACGAATTCAAATGTCCACACAGCACAAATGTGGGCTAGTTTTAACATAACTTAATGTAATGAAATGATGAAGTGTTTCTGGATATGGATATGACGTAATATAATCGATTCCAGGGAGAAAAATCGATTTTTAAAATCATCCCATAACAAAAATTGCAATATGTACATGAATCGATTTTTTTTTGCCCACCCCTAGTAGAAATGGCAATGAAATCACATTTGTTGGCTAATTTTATAGCTGATATGACAGTAGTGGGTTCAATGATAAGCTTTTCATTGAAAACTATTAAAAATTCTGATGACTCATCCTTCCTTCTGGGGTGCTTTGCTTCTGATTAAAGTATTTTTCACATTTTGGATATTAGTGGAGATGATGTGGAATGGTTTAGTAATAAGATAAATTAAGATAAAAGTGTCATCGTACTACTGGGTATTAAAGCTGTCCTAAATAAGTAGGTTTTTGGCCTAGATGTGAAGAGGCCCGGGTCAGAAATAAGAGGCAGCTGGACGGGGGGCTTATTCCAGAGCCTGGGGGCAGCTTTGGGAAAAGGCTCGCTCACCCCAGGGTTTGTATTCTGACCTGGGCACTTCCAGCAGAAACTGATCTGTTCACCTCAGAGCTCTACCAGGACTGTTAAAAGCTCAGATAAATACCATGGGGCGAGGCCGTTAAGAGCTTTAAAAACAAACGTTAAAAGTTTAAAATCAGTTCTATAAAGGACAGGAAGCAAGAGAAACAAGTAATGATGTCAGTAATGTTACAGTGGCTGCACAGGTTGGTTACCCGGTCTAACAACGCCACAAAGATCTGGAAGCTCAGAGTGACAGACAGTTCCTGCTGTTTATATATATAATCTGACAGCAGAATCTAATATCCGACAGAAATACCCTGAAAATGAAATAATAACATGGTTTGTCTCTGTGTTCTCTCCTGAAGGACTACTGTTCTCCAGAGTGTGCCCGTTGCTGTCCAAACATGTCTGTATGTGACCAATGCTTCACTCTGGCTGAAATGTGTAACTGCCGCCTGCCAAACTTCAGCCTGTCCCTGCCCAACTCCTGCTCTCCTCCTTCTGTAAGTAAACCCAGAACATCTGCTTCCCACCGGTGGAGGTTGGAGCACCGAAACCACGAATCACACCGTGTATACTTTACTTATTTCACTGCTTCATGTCGGGACAAATACTCAGATCCAATCTCCTCAGTTACTGAAGGTCAGAGATGGAACCAAGTCACACAAGTCCCAAGTCTTAGCTTTCAAGTCCCAAGTCATTTTTTCTTGGGCAAGTCAAGTCAAGTCACCTTATTATTGCTATTTTACCTGCAGAATCTGATCTTAAAGGGATAGTTCGCCTCTTTTGACATGAAGCTGTATGACATCCCATATCAGCAACATCATTTCTGAACATCTTCTTACCCCCTGCTGCGTCCTGTGAGCAGAGTTCCAGCCTCGTTTTGGTGTTGATGAAGGTAGTCTGGCTAGTTGTGCATGAAAAAGTCAGACCTCACAATAGCTTGGCGCTATTTTTGCCTCCCTTGATATCAATGCGTCCAATGTAAACTGTGCCGACCGAAGAGCAGACCGAGCAGTCCCCTGCTTCCGAGCAGTAAACACCGTAACAGGTGCAGCTATCGCTGGGTGGCTTGACGCATTGATATCAAGGGAGGCAAAAATAGGGCCAAGCGATTGTGAGGTCTGACTTTTTCATGCACAACGATTTTGTGATGCAAATGTATTACTCTGTTGAACGCATATTGTTCTGAGAAGCAAGACGCTTTATTTTTTAAGCCCCAGCCAACTAGCCGGACTACCTTCATCAACGCCAAAACGAGGCTGGAACTCTGCTCACAGGACGCAGCAGGGGGTAAGAAGATGTTCATAAATGATGTTGCTGATATGGGATGTCATACAGCTTCATGTCAAAAGAGGCGAACTATCCCTTTAATAAAGTGAAAACACAAAGATATAAGTAACTGTCAGTAAACATCATTGGCCAATGTGTCCAACCTGTCCACCCCGTATCATATCAAGCTAACGTTAGCTAACTACCGACTAGGCTAACAGGATAATATTAGCTCATTTGACGAGCACTTACTGGTCAGAATGGATCTTCATCTAGCATCTTATGCTAGATGCTTAACACTCAAGTCATTCAAGTCATCGTGTCTCAAGACAAGTCAAGTGCCGAGTCTTTAACTTCCAAGTCCGAGTCGAGTCTCAAGTCTTTTATTTTTTGTGAAGTCACAAGTCATCAAAACAGCGTCTCGAGTCCAAGTCACAGTGACTTGAGTCCCCATCTCTGCTGAAGGTAAACTGATTCAGATGAAGTTGATTTAATGAATGTTGCTGCAACAAAGCAGCTGGAAATGAAAACATGAAGTTATGTAAGTTATAAATGAACAGTTGTTCTGTCCAGCAAAGCTCAGTCTGTCTGAAACAGGTGTGAACCTGTTCATTGGGTGTGTCAGAGGGGTTTTATCCAGGTGTTATGCCATTAAAGCAGCATTTTGGGGGGTTGATAACTGCTGAAAGCTGAGGGTGTAAAGGTGAAATGTGTTCCTCAGTGTGTGCCGTTGGACTGTCCCTGTGCCTGTACCTGCCAGCCTCCCGAGTGCAACTCCTGCAACTGCCTCTGCTTCGAGATCCGGATCAAGTAGCAGACGAGGCGGAGCTGCCGATCCTCCCAACGCACTTTTTTGTTATCTCATGCCTTTAACTGAAGAGTTTACTGAAGAGAGGTGAGATGTGGGTCTGTGGCTGACCTCTGACCTCTTAAACCTCTTCCTGAGGGGCGCCAGCACGACTTTTTTACAGACTATTACTGCCATCAGAGGACACCAGGCCTTCTAGTTTTTTAAGAAGATGAACAGAAACGATCTCCTTCACTTGCTGCTTCACGTTTGTTATTGTACTTCTGTGGATTAACCCTTCATAAAGAAATATCTGTTTCCTGAAGAATCTGTTGAATTATAAATACCTGAAAGTATCTTTGGTGGTGGTCACTCCAGCAGGCTGAGAGTGTTCAGATCGGGCTGTGAGTCACTGCATTCAATCAAATCAAATTTATTTGTAGCACATTTCTTTTTTTTTTTAAACTTTATTTTTATTAAGTTTTTCAATTTACAATATAAGTAGAAAAAAAGAAAAAAAAAAGAACAAAGAAGAAGGTGCACAGACGGAAAAATGTACGCATATATATCAATTACATAAGAGGTAGGTACAGGGTTTAGAGATACTTCAATAATTTTGTTCTATTTATTCTTCATTAGTCTACTCTTCTTACCAAGACAGGACAAAACCTCACATACAGCAAACCTGAGAGAGCACATCAGATAGGGCAGCAGGGGGCACCGCACCCAAGCAAAGAATAAAATTAAAAGAAAAAACAGCACAAGTTATGACAGTGTCACTTATTCATGATGAGCTGTCCATTTCCTCCATAACGCAGTGAATTTGTCCATGTTCAAGTTCAAGAAAAAAGTCAGTTTTTCCATGTCAAATATTTGCTTCACAGTTGCAGTCCACTCCTCTTTAGATGGGGACTCTTTCCATAGCCATCTTTGCGTAATAGCTTTTTTACTGGCGACCAACATTATTTTAATCAAATATTTATCAGTAGCACTGATTGTGGGGGAAATATCACCAAGATAAATTGTACATAAATCATATTTAATCTCAAAGCCCAATATTGAGTTAATTTTCACCACTACAGCCCGCCAGTACGTTTGTATAATCGGACAGTCCCAGAAGACGTGGAAATGGTCCGCCTCTGCGTTACCACACTCTCTCCAACACTTTCCATAACTCGTCTGACGCTTCTGAAGCTGTTTGATTTTGGGAGTGACAAAGAATCGGATTATATTCTTCCACGAAAATTCCCTCCAATAACCAGAGCTAGAAGTACTCATTTGAGTTTTGCAAATGTTCAACCAATCATCTTCTGAAATGGTTATTTTAGCTTCTTTTTCCCATTTGGATTTAAAGCTGCAGTCTGCAAGATTTGTTGTTGTCAAACGTAAAGTCCTACTTTTTGGCATTTTAAGAGTTTACATGATCTATCAGAACGCTTGAAGTTGAAAACGGTGACCTCCGTAGTCGCAAAATGCAAGAAATTATTATTTTTTAACCGAAAAATAAAAAGTTATTCAACTTCCTGTCCCGCCCCTTCAAAACACATGAGAACTCGTGCACGTCTACGTGCACGCCAGATGCGCGTACACGACTCCTCAATTCATCAACTCACCTGTCATTTGCGATCATGGAAGACACAGTAAGTAGACTAGCCCGTAATGAAGTTCAATAGTCCAGATAAATAAGCGTGGGGACGAGCCTACCTTGTATCGCGCGTGCACAATCGGTGATTGACAGGCAGCAGAGCCCAGCTCGTAACCTGATTGGTTACCTTTTACCGGTCCGGTCTGCAATTTTGTAAACAAACCTGCTGGCTTTGGAGGGACCTAGCGGGACATATAGGGGACCTAGAGAACTCATTTTTTTTTGTATTGGGGTTTTCAAAATTGCGAGTCTAAAGTCGGAAAATTCGAACTGATACAACTTTCAGGTCCCTCCCCCAACCTCTAAAGCCTGATTCTTACTCGGCGCAACCGCGCAACTGTTCTGGCTCGAGAACCATTAATGACGTCATCGAAAGCGCCAGCCCCTTCACAGTTCCTTCAGCTCATAAGCGCAGTTTGCGCCGAGTATGCGTCACATTTGCAGTTCTCTCCAGACCAGCGGGCGTCACTGTTGTGGAAACAAGCTGAAGAACCGGACGAAGAAAAGCATACACAATGCCACCTGTGGTGTCACGTCAGCAGAGGCTGGCACATCTGATGCGGAATGAATTTACTCTGGGTGTAGAACTGTATATGTATCTCAGAGCTAAGCGGCTGCGGCAAAAACAGAAGAGAAGGTGGATTGTTCGTCCTTTGCACCAGAACAGAGAAGAGACTGGTGTTCATGTTTCCTTTCTCTTGGTCAGCTGTTTCCGGTTGAGCTCGCGCGAAGTCAGGAAAAAAAGTTGTGTGCGCGACCTTGCGACGCGCGAGGATTTTTTAGCTTGCGACGGGGGGCGTGGCGGAATTTTGGGTCACGTGACCGTTTGCGCCATTTGCGACCAGCTAGTAAGAATGGGTCAAAGCGAGGTTGCGCCGAGTAAGAATCAGGCTTTACAAGCTCAGAATCGCCCCCCAAACCCCTCCCCCTCTGTGGACGAGGTTGTGCACGTGAGTTCACGCCAGTGTGAGCGCACACAAGCTGGGGCAGACTCACGCTCAGCAGCGTGTGCACAAGCTGTGATTGACAGGTAGGATTCCTCCACCCTAACTTGATTGGTTAAAAACAGCCGGCAGCGCTCGGTTTTTGTAAGCATGATTACAGGCTTCAGAGGGAGCTACAGAATTCGTTATTTTTCCTAAACAGCCTATTTAATATTCTACTTCCAGAATCCCATGACAGTTCAAGCTAATATGACTAAAAAAAAGTTACCGACCGCAGCTTTAACATAAAGAGTAGAAGTACCATTAGATTACTGTAAACAGGAGTACATTTTAGAGATCAGTTTCCGGTTTAGTTTGGATTTATATGCCTCGATCAAAATGTTTATTAAATCAGAACTGGCTTCCTCTGTTGTGCTTACATCACAGTTAAAATGGGCTCTAACGTGAAGGTATCTGAAAAAGTCTTGATTTTCTAAGTCGTATTTTTCTTTAAGTTTTTGAAAGCAATCTAGTGTCCCTTTGTCAGAAATAAGACAGTATGTTGTGATACCTTTGGGGAGCCACTGTTTAAAGCGTCCATCCATCTGGGCAGGTTTAAAATCGTGCTACCCAACGTAATATTTTCATGTGTTTTTCCAGTTTGTTTTTTTGGCATTCACCAAACCAAATATTTAGGGGAGTTCTTGTCCAATCGCTTAAGGTTTGTTTGTGCAATGCATATAGATTTCTATCACCCAGCAAACTCTGAAGGGGAATATCCAGTTGGCTTAATTCTATAATTTTCCATTTGGCATTGTAATATGGGTCGCACAAATAGATCAAGTATCTGAGCTGTGCAGATTTGTAGTAGTTCTCTATGTTTGGCAAGGCCAAACTTCCTTTTTTCCTTAGACAATTGTAATGTTTTATACCTAATCCTTGGTTTAAGGCCTCTCCAAATGAACCCAGATAGCATTCTCCTCCATTCTATTAATTGTTTTTGCAGTATTTCTGTTGGTATTGACAGAAAAAGAAAAAGCAATCGTGGTAAAATGTTCATTTTAACTATATCTATTCTGTTATGCAAGTCCAGTGGTAATAAACTCCATTTATTCAAATCTGCCTTTATCTCTGTTGTAATTGGAGGATAATTTGTTGCGTAGATGGTAGATAAATCCTTTGGAATTTTTATTCCTAAGTATTTAATAATATTATTTTCCCATTTAAAATTGCACAGGTTATTTATTTGAGGTGGGGGAATATAATTAAATGAGATAACTTGTGTTTTATGAATGTTTAACTTATAACCCGAGTAATGACCAAATGCTTTCAGGAGAGACATTAATGTTGGTAAACTCAGATCTGGTTGGGAAAGAGTGATTAATACGTCATCTGCATAAAGGCAGGTTTTATACTCTGTGCCTTTAAACCAGATCCCCTTAATGTTCTGGACTTCTGTAATAGCCTGAGCCAACGGCTCGATAAATAGAGCAAACAAAGTCGGGCTTAAGGGACATCCCTGCCGACAGCCTCTTTCAAGTGGCACAGGATTGGTCAAACTACCGTTTATTTTGATTCTGGCTAAGGGAGAATGATATAAATTTGTAGCACATTTCATGTACAAAACAGTTCAAAGTTCTTCACATAAAATAAAAGCATTGCAGCGGGGAGTGGAAGAAGCATTAAAATACATAAAGAATATAAAGAGAAACAAATAAAATAATTTAAATTAATTTAAAAACCAGCAACAGTCTAGATAAGTTCAAAGATAGCGTGCAGATTTCATGCATAGACACATGAGAAAAGAAATGTTTTTAACCTGGATTTAAAAATGTCTCCATTTGGTGAAAGTTTAATCTCCACTGGCAGTTTGTTCCACTTGTTTGCAGCATAACAGCTAAATGCTGCTTCTCCATGTTTAGTCTGGACTCTGGACTGGACCAGCTGACCTGAGTCCTTGGATCTCAGAGCTCTGCTGGCTTTATATTCTCTGAACAGATCACAGATTGTAAACCATCAGCAGGCTTTTAAAATCTATTCTGTGACTGACTGGAAGCCAGAGTAAAGATGTTAAAGCTGCTGTGATGTGTTCAGATCTCTTAGTCCGGGTTAAAACTCCAGCAGCAGCGTTCTGGATGAGCTGCAGATGTTTAATGCTCTTTTTGGGAAGTCCAGTTAAAAGAGCGTTACAGTGATGGAGTCTGCTGGAGATGAATGCATGGCAAAGGGAGGAGTTAAAGAATCTCGGGGGTCTGGTTCACAGGTGGAGGGAGAAAGTAGCCGGATTGGGTCGCAGTAATGTGGACGATGTATCGGTCTGTCGTGGTTAAGAGAAATCTGAGCTGGAAGGCGAAGCTGTCGATTTACCCGTTGATCGACATTCCAGCCCCCGTCTCTGTCCTGGAGATGTGGGTAGCCTTCAAAAGGGTAGCTGGGGCTCAGCCTGAGGGTGATTTAAGCCTGGTTTATGGTCGGTAACGCAAGACGCAACGCAAGACGCAACGCAAGCCCTTGCGCGGTTGCAAGCCCCCCCTTGCGTGCTTGCGTGTGTCACCTCAATTTTCTAAACTTCACGCAAGACGCAAGCGCAAGCCACTGGCTGTGGTCGAAACCGCCTACTACTTGATCGATCTGACAGTATGCAGAGCGTTTACACACAGTGCACTTCACTCCTGCCCGAGCCGAAATCAGCCGGCCTGAAAAGCTGATTTCCCTTAAGCTATAAACTCTGTAAATATATAACTTTAGCAACATTTGAAACATTTTCAGGCGAGAAAGTAGTCGTTTAGACCCCCAAGGTGTTGAAAATCTGACAAAATACCGGCTATTTACAAGAAGAAGAAGAAGCATGAATCTATGGAAGAGAGACTTGCCAAAGAGCTCCTGGCGGTGAATTTCCTTTCATCGTAGTAGGCTTGTCATTGAAAAAACCCGCTACTCCACCTACTGTCCTGGAGGTGAATCGCCACGCAGCACACGCAACCGCCGACAAAGCAAAATGAAGTATAAACGTCTCGAGCCATTAACATACGCGCAAGACGCAAGCGCAAGGGCAGTTAAAAGAAGTATAACTCAGCCTTTATGGTCGGTCGGCCAACATTCCCATCTTTCTATCCGTCGAGGAGGCGGAGACCCGCAGAGACCGCAAGGGTTGTGATTGGTCGGCTAACAACATCATTTCTGGAATCACTTTCCCGGTTTAGCTCCTTCCTCTCAGAGCAACAACGCCGCCATCTTTGAAAGAGTTTACTGTGTGCCGGTCAACATTTGGTCAAAATTATTTGCATTTCAACATCAACAAGCTCCAACTCCAACAACAGTCTTTCTCTCTCGGTCGCCATCGTTCACTGTGAGGAGGAACGGAGCCGGAAGGTGAACAACCAGTCAACCACTTTCACCATAGACGTCGCCAGATTGGGTCGTCTAACGTAGCGCCGCTTACTGATCGGGAGGTGAACTGCCTTGGGTATCCAACAGCCCGACGGAGAACTTTGAAAGGTTTAGTGACCACGGAGTCGGATTGACGGATAGCGACGGAGAAGCATACCGAGGCCTTTTGGGTTAGGATGAGGAGCTTGGTCATCCAGTCAGGGCTCAGAGTAGAGATGCTACGGTCAGGATGCCTCAGGGAGGTGTTTAGGATATGTTCCCCAAGACCAGCGATACTCATTATTGTTTTCACAAGAGCCACATTGGCAAAGCAAAATCAAGGGCAGAGCCACTTTTACCACAACATACTAAAGTCCCCTTTTTGCAAATATGCATTTGTACATATAAAACATCCCACAGAAAAAGAAACAACACAGCCAATATATGTTCAATTCAGACCACATTTACCTTTAAAACTGGGATGAGAGGAAGCTGGCATGCATGTCCTTGACTTTCTTCATGTTGTATTTGTAGTTTGTTGTTGTAATCATAGTGAAACATTCAGGATGAGCATGGTTTTTGTGCTGGTTTTTGCCCTTTTTTAATTAAAAACCGATCCATTGTGCCAGCATCTCGCTCTGGCTAAAGGAGCTAGCGTGCTCTGCGGTCAAGTGTGACGGTGGTTTAAGCGGGCTGCGTTGCCAGGTTTAACAGTCCCCCCTTTAGGAAACACCATTAAGCCTTAATTAATACTTAATAAAAATACTTAATACTTCAAAAAAATTGAAAAAATGTATTATTGTATTAATGTATTCATTTGTTATTGTTACCATATTGTTATAAGCTACTATGTGAGTGTGAGCCACCAATTAAAGCTTGAGGAGCTGCGCAATGAGTATCTCTGCCCTGGGGGGAGGCCTCCGGGCAGACCCAGGACCCGCTGGTGTTCTTTACTACAAATGTTTGGACGTTTAAAAGTGGGGAACTGCATGGCCTTATATACATACGTCACTCAGAAGCTCAGTGTTCACAGAAGGGGAAATCTCAGTGTATATAGACCCACAGACTCATATTTCTGTACTCTGTCGTTCCAAGAGATAAAGTCTTCTGGTACAGGACCCCAGTCTGCGATTTTACTGGCCTGGACCCAAGATCTGCTTCAGCTTCAACAAAAGCTATGATCACTTCAGAAGACTGAACATTTCCATCCATCTTTTGCCTCCCAAACAGTCTGTTTTCTGTCCCCTCATTGTTCACCTACTTACAGGATTGGTGTTGAAGTGAAGACATGTGCTTTTGGATCTGTGGAAAAGATCTGTCAGCAGGGTTGGAAATGGCAATCAGCAGCACAAATACCACATAGAGCAGGACATGCAGATAAAACTCTATGCAGATAAAACATGCAGTTTAGAGTCCGAACACCAGAGTAAGAGCTGCTCACTGTCATCTGCAAACTGCAGGGAGTTTGTATCAGTGCAACAGCACAAGCAGAGGTTAAATATCATCATCAATGAACCATCCCAGCAGGAAATGTCACTGGATCACTCAGGAAGGATTTTCCTTCATTTATAAAGCAGGTCAATACAATAATAATAACAATTTAACAGGATTTTAAATGTTAAGAGTCTTATCTATTGGTTTCATAAAGGTTTCAAAACTCACATTCATCATCATTTTATTATCATCATAGTGCAAATACTGCAAAGTGCTTTAAATTTCAGGTAAAAACATGCTTCACAACATTAAAATCATGTCTTAATAAGAGGTAGGTCGATGAACAGGCTATCATTACAGATACAGTGATGAAGCTGGCTGGAGGATACGGTCAGAATCCAATCCAATCCATTTTATTTATAAAGCACAGTTTAAATAAACACAAAGGTTTCCAAAGGGTTATACAATAAATAAAACATAATAAATAAATAGACTGTCCACCCCACCCCAAATAATATATCAGTGAACATAAAATCAACAGCCTACGTAGTATTAAAAGCCAAGGGAAAGAGGAATAAAAAAAAAAAAACACTAACATAAGCAGAGAAACCAAAGGATCTTGTGGATAACCCCATCATCATTTATATACATCGATAACTAGGCTTCAACAGAGGCCCAGAAGATTATTGGCACATATACAGCTGGAGCCCTGAGTGGCTGATTCCTCGTGCTCTGTGAGTCAGTTGGGTTTATGCCGATAAAGTGGCAAATTTAAGTATATTTTTACATTCATTTGTGCCTGACACATCATGTAAATTAGATTAAACTGGACTCCTCTATGAGAAGAGTTGGAGACACAAGGATAAGACGAGGAGATGGAGGCTGAGGAGGATGGAGGAGTGAACAGGGCTGCTCCCGCTGGTCGTCGTCACGGTGGTCAAGGTGGTGGAGGCCGTGGTAACGGTGGTGCTGGTGTTGGAGGTCGGAGACAGGAATGTTCCCAGTGACCGAGTCAGGAAGGTCTGGAAGCGGGTCAGTTTTTCGAAGACCATCACTGTGTCCTCTCGTTTCATCCTGTTAGACGAGCCTGCAAACGATAACACGGCCGGCTGGAACCAAGAACCATCGCTCTTACACATGAGCGGACCTCCAGAGTCACCCTGAACAAACAGAAGGGAAATCAGTTTGTCTAATCTTCCACGATATATGATGCACAGACTATTTTCTTGTGTAGTTTCATGTGAGCACCCTTGAAAAAAGTGGGCTGGGGTCCTCCTTAGAGGTAGTCGGAGGCGTTTCACCATCGGGAAGGAGCACAGAGCAAAACTGTTGAGTCAGCTGAGACCCAGAACACACTGGGGGATTAAATATCCCTACTGGCCCAATTGGTGTTGGGGGTCACTGCTCAATGAACAGGACCTAATCACCTGTAAAAACTAGAGATACGAACCTGAGCCCCCCAAACTGGACAGTTTCTGCCCATTGGCTGTGGCTTGAAATATTTTTTACAGAGTGCTACCCTGGAGGGGTCCAAATCCCACCATTAAACCAAAGCATTCCCTTTGGTGCACATTGACGGAATGGCCAGTAGCAACAGGCCCATTACACCATATTCCCAATTCAGCTCCAAAATGACACCCCAAACAACACGTTTCTATACTTTTTCCAAGCCAAAAAAAGAACATGTAGGGTAGTTGGGAAACTCCAATGCACCTTCCAGAATCCTTGAGGGTATAGAGATGGTCGAACGCTCCAATACCAGTGTAGAAAAACACATTATTCCTAACTGTCAGGTTGAACTATCAGCCAAACTCCTCTCCAGCACTGATTTTACCAACAAAGTTGAATAGTGGGATCCCCTTGTAGTTAGAAAACACCTTCCATTTCTTGATAAGGGGAATTACCACCCCAATCTGCTGGTGAGTCAGCCAGAGCAGCACAATTAAATCCAGATCAGAGTCTGAAGAAACACATTTATGAAAAACATGAAGAGATGATTGCTGGTTGCGATCTGTAATAATCCCTTAATGTACCTGCTCCAGTGTAAACAGTCCTGTACAAATGCTGTCGGCTGTTGATGCAGTCCCACAGTTTTGTATCGAGGTCTGGATCTCCTGCAGAACTTGCTCTTTTAAAGTTTTGAATGAAAAAAACAACAACTTAATAACATTGAAGTGCATTGGTCTTCAAGTTTAATCTGTAACAGTTTAGAATTATTGTATCATTGTGTATTCATGCTGTAGACTCACCTCCTCCTTGCCCGGATCTCCGGCCGGCTATCCAGCATGTCGAGCCCACAGGGAAGCTTCGTCCGTTGTCCAGACAGATGGGCTGGATGTAGTTGGTCAGGGTTGGTCGGGCTGACAGCTGCAGCACGGCGACGTTGGATCCCGTCAGGTTGCTCAGAGTGATGTTTGTTACACTTAGTGACACCTCAAAGGGGTTTAATCCGTTCTGCTTCAATCGACCCAACACGACCGTCCACTCAGATGCTACAGGGGAGCTGTGGGTGAGAAGACAAACTAAATTAGGACAAATAATAACCGAAAACATCTTCCTGATTTAAAAAAGAAGTTGGACCTTTTTTTGCTTTTTAGGATGTAGCTTTCTTTCATTTGCGTTCATGGTGTGTGGTGATCATGAGGATCAGCTGTAATAACTTTGATGTTCTAACTTTTAATTTCATCATTCAAACTAGCCAAATATCTAATGTCATCTACTCACCCTGAGAAGCAGTTTGCATTGCTCATCACCGAGTCCACAGCCACCAGCGTCCCACCGCACACATGCTGTCCATTCTTCTGCAGGCTCGCCATCCACGGCCACTCGCCGGCCCTCGCCACTGAGCTTCCACCCAAAATACGAGAATTCAGTGGAGCTTGTCCACAGACCACCGCTGCAAAGAAACATAGAACATGTTATAGATCGGATCCATAAATTTAAATCCATTTTGTTTACACAGACATTATTCAAACCCACACAAACACAAAAAAAATTCAGCTACCGTTTTGTGTAAACATTGCACATTTCAAAAAGCTGTTAAACTGATTATAGGTTTTTGAGAGATGGTCAAAGGTTAGAACTTAATTTTTACAAAATACGAACATGACAGGTACTGACTTTTGGGTGTGGTGCTTTGAATAGGACTTGTTGTAGTGGTTGTTGTAGGTGTTGTTGATGTTGGTGAGGATGTGTTTGGTGTGGTGGTGGTTGTAGAGTCGTTTGTAGTGGTTGTTGTAGGTGTTGTTGATGTTGGCGAGGAGGTGTTTGGTGTGGTTGTAGAGTCGTTTGTAGTGGTTGTTGTGGGTGTTGTTGATGTTGGCGAGGAGGTGTTTGGTGTGGTGGTTGTTGTAGAGTCGTTTGTAGTGGTTGTTGCACGTGTTGTTGATGTTGGCGAGGAGCTGTTTGGTGTGGTTGTAGAGTCGTCTGTAGTGGTTGTTGTGGGTGTTGTTGATGTTGGCGAGGAGGTGTTTGGTGTGGTTGTAAAGTCGTTTGTAGTGGTTGTTGTAGGTGTTGGTGAGGAGGTGTTTGGTGTGGTGGTTGTTGTAAAGTCGTTTGTAGTGGTTGTTGTAGGTGTTGGCGATGTTTGCGAGGAGGTGTTTGGTGTGGTGGTTGTTGTAGAGTCGTCTGTAGTGGTTGTTGTGGGTGTTGTTGATGTTGGCGAGGAGGTGTTTGGTGTGGTTGTAAAGTCGTTTGTAGTGGTTGTTGTAGGTGTTGGTGAGGAGGTGTTTGGTGTGGTTGTAAAGTCGTTTGTAGTGGTTGCTGTGGGTGTTGTTGATGTTGGCGAAGAGCTGTTTGTAGTGCTTGTAGAGTCGTTTGTAGTGGTTGTCGTGGATGTTGTCAATGTTGGTGAGGAGGTGTTTGGTGTGGTGGTTGTTGTAGAGTCGTTTGTAGTGGTTGTTGTAGGTGTTGTCGATGTTGGTGAGGAGGTGTTTGGTGTGGTGGTTGTTGTAGAGTCGTTTGTAGTGGTTGTTGTGGGTGTTGTAGGTGTTGTTGATGTTGGTGAGGAGGTGTTTTGTGTGGTGGTGGTTGTAGAGTCGTTTGTAGTGGTTGTTGTGGGTGTTGTTGATGTTGGTGAGGAGGTGTTTGGTGTGGTGGTGGTTGTAGAGTCGTTTGTAGTGGTTGTTGCAGGTGTTGTTGATGTTGGCGAGGAGGTGTTTGGTGTGGTGGTGATTGTAGAGTCGTTTGTAGTGGTTGTTGCAGGTGTTGTTGATGTTGGCGAGGAGGTGTTTGGTGTGGTGGTGATTGTAGAGTCGTTTGTAGTGGTTGTTGCAGGTGTTGTTGATGTTGGTGAGGAGGTGTTTTGTGTGGTGGTGGTTGTAGAGTCGTTTGTAGTGGTTGTTGTGGGTGTTGTTGATGTTGGTGAGGAGGTGTTTGGTGTGGTGGTGGTTGTAGAGTCGTTTGTAGTGGTTGTTGTGGGTGTTGTTGATGTTGGTGAGGAGGTGTTTGGTGTGGTGGTGGTTGTAGAGTCGTTTGTAGTGGTTGTTGCGGGTGTTGTTGATGTTGGTGAGGAGGTGTTTGGTGTGGTGGTGGTTGTAGAGTCGTTTGTAGTGGTTGTTGCAGGTGTTGTTGATGTTGGCGAGGAGGTGTTTGGTGTGGTGGTGGTTGTAGAGTCGTTTGTAGGGGTTGTTGTAGGTGTTGTTGATGTTGGCGAGGAGGTGTTTGGTGTGGTGGTGATTGTAGAGTCGTTTGTAGTGGTTGTCGCAGGTGTTGTTGATGTTGGTGAGGAGGTGTTTGGTGTGGTGGTGATTGTAGAGTCGTTTGTAGTGGTTGTTGCAGGTGTTGTTGATGTTGGTGAGGAGGTGTTTGGTGTGGTGGTGGTTGTAGAGTCGTTTGTAGGTGTTGTTGTAGGTGTTGTTGATGTTGGTGAGGAGGTGTTTGGTGTGGTGGTGGTTGTAGAGTCGTTTGTAGTGGTTGTTGTAGGTGTTGTTGATGTTGGCGAGGAGGTGTTTGGTGTGGTGGTGGTTGTAGAGTCGTTTGTAGGGGTTGTTGTAGGTGTTGGTGATGTTGGTGAGGAGGTGTTTGGTGTGGTGGTGGTTGTAGAGTCGTTTGTAGTGGTTGTTGTAGGTGTTGTTGATGTTGGCGAGGAGGTATTTGGTGTGGTTGTGGTTGTAGAGTCGTTTGTAGGTGTTGTTGTAGGTGTTGTTGATGTTGGCGAGGAGGTATTTGGTGTGGTTGTGGTTGTAGAGTCGTTTGTAGGTGTTGTTGTAGGTGTTGTTGATGTTGGCGAGGAGGTGTTTGGTGTGGTTGTGGTTGTAGAGTCGTTTGTAGTGGTTGTTGTAGGTGTTGTTGATGTTGGTGAGGAGGTGTTTGGTGTGGTGGTGGTTGTAGAGTCGTTTGTAGTGGTTGTTGTAGGTGTTGTTGATGTTGGCGAGGAGGTGTTTGGTGTGGTTGTGGTTGTAGAGTCGTTTTTAGTGGTTGTTATAGATGTTGGGGAGGTGTTTGGTGTGGTAGCTGCTGTAGTGGTAGTGGTTGTGTTTGTAATGGCTGGGAGTCCTGAGCATGAGACGCTGAGGTCACTGTCAGTCCCAGTGGATGTGAAGCTGATAAAACCCGGCTGGTTACTTGTTATCTGGTTGTTGATCCATGTCTCATACTGGGACACTCGAGCATAAACTCCTGGTAGATTAGGCTCAGCACATCCTGCTCCAAAACTAACAATGCCTGCCTGAATCCACCGACCGCCCTGCTTACTTACCAGCGGACCTCCTGAGTCTCCCTTCAAGACCAGAAACATTTTGGTTAGAGCAAGTAAGGAGAATTAATCTTTGTAAGAGGTAAAAATTTAATGAAAACAGGTCAAAATGATTACCTGACAGGCGTCTTTCCCTCCCTCAGCTAACCCAGCACATACCATGTTCTCTGTGATTGCGTTCACTCCATAGTTACATTTACACTGTCTGTTTCCCACAATTGGCACCTCCACCTCCATCAGGTTTTGTGGAGAAGGAAGGGGCACTAAGGGGACAGACAGAAATACAGTTAAATAAGACCCACTGAAGGTCAAATCTTTGACCCATCCACCACCATACAGAATATGAATAAATGTATTGTGACTGTGCTAGTTTCTTTTGAAGTTTAAATTCTTTGTTGGTCCATTCTGGCAGTAAAAGTAGTTGGTAATGATTGGTACTCTTCCACTGAAAGTATCGGTCACCTGGAGTTCCAAGTCTTGGGATAAGAGCAAAGATACACTTGTATTTAAGAAAATAACCAAGAAAAATGTGTTGTGTTTGCTTGGCCTGCACCAGTCAATATACCAGCATTGATAATGCAACGTTACACTGACGCCGAAGAATCCAAAACTACTGTTAAAAACTTGTTTAAGTTATAAGATAATACATTTTCCATTAATTGATTAGAATAAATATAGGGCTGGGTGAGTTGACTCGCTATTGTCGCGTCAACTCGTTAATTATTTAACGCAGACAAATATTTTATTGCGCGTTAGCGCAGGTTTTATTATTTATTTTATTTTGTAAAGGTCTGTTGCTCACAGGCTTTTATTTTGTAAAAGTCTGTTGTTCACAGGCTTTTATTTTGTAAAAGTCTGTTGCTGTCTGCTGTAAAACAGGAAAAGAAAGTAATCGGCGGATCCACCAAACATGGAGAAGGGTACGGAGCTTTTACTCGGCCATTTTCATGTTAAAGTTCTTCCAGACGGCGGAGTCGACAGAACCAAAGTCATCTGTAAACACTGCCAAGTTGAATTGTCTTCTCAGCGTAGTAGTTCCAGTCTAAAATATCACTTAAAGGCAAAACACACAACTGATAGCAGCAAGTCATTCAAGGAAACAGACAGTGGAGCGAGGCTTCTACATAAAAACTACAGAAAGATGCTGATGTTAAAAGTGTGTTTGCACAACAAATGTTATGGCACTTTCATTCATATGGCAGCACATTTAAAATAAAACTAAATACTAAAAGCTATACACTACTTTTGGATTCATTTTTGGATTTTGTGTACAAATGTGATTAATCGTGATTAATCAGGGAAATCATGTGGTTAATTAGATTAAACATTTTAATCATTGCCCGGCCCTAAATAAATATAATCCTGTCTCATACATCCCAATAACACCTCGCACAAAAAAGCACAAAACATACATAAGAGGTCATTTTTAAAGACCTTTCCTTTGGCTGCATCATGAGAACATACACTGAAAGTTTCAAATGAAGATAAATTATCCACATGTTGACTTTAGTGTAGTGTTTTTCCTCTCTAAAAGCATTTAGTACATTGTATCCAGCACATTGTCAACCTTTAAAAAATAATTTAATGTAACTGAATCCCTTTATCGACAGGTTAGTGGAGAGAGACAGGAAAGAAAATGCAGGATAAGCAGCAATGATCGGTACAGTCAGGACTCGAACTGGCAATCACTGTTGGCACTGCCAACATGAGACATGCTTTTTATCAAGGAGCCCCTATTTTAGTATTTTATTCCATTCTATGACCCACCTCCACTTCCAATGGTGCCCCATCCGGTGACCCAGGTGTCAACGCCGCTGAAGAAGGTGCTATTTGAGGCTGCCAGGCACACAGGTGCAATGAAGTTGGTAAAATTCACTGATGAAGACAGCCTCAAGAGGGCAATGTCGTTGTTGAAGTTAGTTCCTGAGTTGTAGTCAGGATGACGGATGATCTGTGACACTGTCCGAGACACCTCATTAGGGTTGGATCCCTCCTGACTCTGACGACCCAGAAACACAGTCAGGCCTGATGGTTCTTCACTGAGATCAGAAGAAGTGACATTTTAAAGGATGATGAAACCGTCATTTGCACAACATCCATCCATCCATCCATCCATCATCTTCCGCTTCTCTGGGGGTCGGGTTGCGGGGGCAGCAGCTTGAGCAGAGAAACCCAGACATCCCTGTCCCCGGCCACTTCCTCCAGCTCTTCTGGGGGGACCCCGAGGCGTTCCCAGGCCAGCCGAGAGACTTAGTTTCTCCAAGGTGTCCTGGGTCTTCCCCGGGGCCTCCTCCCAGTGGGACGGGCCCGGAAAACCTCCCCGGGGAGGCGTCCAGGAGGCATCCTAACCAGATGCCCGAGCCACCTCATCTGACTCCTCTCGATGCGGAGGAGCAGCGGTTCTACTCCGAGCCCCTCCCGGATGACCGAGCTTCTCATTCTATCTCTAAGGGAGAGCCCAGACACCCTGCGGAGGAAACTCATTTCGGCCGCTTGTATTCGCGATCTCGTTCTTTCGGTCACTACCCACAGCTCGTGACCATAGGTGAGGGTAGGAACATAGATTGACCGGTAAATCGAGAGCTTGGCCTTCTGGCTCAGCTCCTTCTTCACCACGACGGGCCGGTGCAGAGCCCGCATCACTGCAGACGCCGCACCGATCCGCCTGTCAAGCTCCCGCTCCATTCGTCCCCCACTCGTGAACAAGACCCCGAGATACTTGAACTCCTCCACTTGGGGAAGGATCTCATTCCCGACCCGGAGAGGGCATTCCACCCTTTTCCGGCCGAGGACCATGGTCTCAGATTTGGAGGTGCTGATTCTCATCCCAGCCGCTTCACACTCGGCTGCAAACCGCTCCAGTGAGAGCTGAAGGTCACGGCCCGACGACGCTAACAGAACCAAATCGTCCGCAAAAAGCAGAGACACGATTCTGAGGTCGCCAAAACGGACCCCCTCAACGCCCTGGCTGCGCCTAGAAATTCTGTCCATAAAAATTATGAACAGAATCGGTGACAAAGGGCAGCCCTGACGGAGTCCAACCCTCACAGGAAACATGTCCGACTTACTGCCGGCAATGCGGACCAAACTCTGACACCGGTCATACAGAGACCGAACAGCCCATATCAAGGAGTCTGGCACTCCATACTCCCGGAGCACCCCCCTCAGGAGTCCCATAGGGAGACAGTCGAACGCCTTCTCCAAGTCCACAAAACACATGTAGATCGGTTGGGCGAACTCCCATGCTCCCTCCAGGATCCTGCGAAGGGTATAGAGCTGGTCCACTGTTCCACGGCCAGGACGAAAACCACACTGCACCTCCTGAATCCGAGATTCGATTATCCAACGGATCCTCCTCTCCAGTACCCCCGAATAGACCTTACCAGGGAGGCTGAGGAGTATGATCCCCCTATAGTTGGAACACACCCTCCGGTCCCCTTTTTTAAAGAGGGGCACCACCACCCCAATCTGCCAGTCCAGAGGCACTGCCCCCGATGTCCACGCAATGTTGTAGAGACGTGTCATTAAAGACAGCCCAACAACGTCCAGAGCCTTGAGGAACTCGGAACGGACCTCATCCTTGCCACCAAGGAGCTTTTTGACCACCTCTGCAACCTCAGCCCCAGAAATGGGAGGCCCCACGTCCGAGCTCCCCGACTCTGCTTCCTCATCGGAAGGTGTGTCGGTAGGATTGAGGAGGCCCTCGAAGTATTCCCCCCACCGACTCAAGACATCCCTGGTTGAGGTCAGCAGAGCCCCGCCCTCACCATACACGGTGTTGACGGTGCACCGCTTTCCCCCCTGAGCCGCTGGATGTTGGACCAGAATCTATTCTAGTGGGTCTCCAAAGAGTTTCAGGGGAAACTAAAAAATATTACTTCATTATTTGTCAGGAGGGCATGATTTGCTTAAATGTTGAGATTTGGTTTAACACAATTCAAGGATAAATGTTTTTTTTTTCAAGAATTACAGTTTTTCCCAAAGAGACACAAAACATCCAAAAACAGCCAGTAAAACAAGCAAAATGACAACAAAGACACTGTCCTCTTTGGGGTTTATGAGATAAAATGATATAATATTATATATAATATGATATAATAATGAGAAACATGGAGGACTTGAGCTTTTTTTCAGAGGGGTGTTTTATTCCTAACTCGCTCCCTGACTTGGATGATTCAGAATAAATCACTTGTGTCTCTGTTGCTACTGGATACCTGAAGAACATCACACCAGATTTATCAGAAACTGATAAACTATAACTGTTTTCACACTGAGATCCGCTACCTTAGCGGGTCCAAATTGCCACTTCGTCCCGCGTCGAGCAATGTGAAAGCTTGGCGTATTAGCTGATCCGTGTCGCCTGAAGCCGAGTTCAGGGGGCGTTGCCTAGTGGCAGAGCGTCACACGAAACACATAAAATGCTGGGCGTGTACAATGACATAGGCACAAGCCATGCGTCGGAGGTAGGGTTAAATACACCTGTCTGCATCAAATTTTTCAAACCAACGATGGCGGGGCACCTTGAGGACTCGTTTTTGCAATTGTATATGCAGTTCATGGAGATGTTATTTTACGGGGTGTGTATGGTTACAACGTGGGATGCCGCCGAAGAACATATGCGGAGAATACAAAAGCACCATAGTCCCCGAAATGTGACGGTAAATAACGTCCTCTGCTCGGAGGCTGAGGAGCTCGCGGACCTCCTTCTCTCCCCAGTTGGCCATATTAAAAAATGTCTCGAACTTGAAGTAAAACAGAGTAAAACTTGTCCTCACCTGTCGCTGTTGTTCTGAATCAGCTGTCCATTCTGTCTTTTAAACTCCTCACGCCACGCCCACGTGCGACCCGCATCAATTGTGTTCACATCAAACTCGGCTCGGCAAAAAGACTAGGGTCCGACGCGGGTCGAAAGGCGAGTCGAGTTGACGCGGCAGCCCGGGTCGGCAGTCTGAACGCGGACCCGGGCTGAACAGTGGACACGCTAAATTCGCGAATTAAATGCGAGTTATTTGGCAGTGTGAAAGGGGCTTATGAAGCTCTATGAGCTCTACCCGTGTTGCTCACCTTGAGAAGCAGTGAGCAGCACTCAGCACCCACTGATTGTTGATGAGGGATCCTCCACAGAAGTGACCGGAGGTATGCAGACTGACCTGCCAGGGCCAGCTGCCTTCAGGAGCAACCTGTCCTCCAACAATCCTGCTGTTGAGTCGTGGCTGGCCACAATCTGAGGAAACACACACATTAAATCATCTGTCTGCTCTGAGCAGGAAGAATAAAAAGAGTCTAAATCTGTAAATGTTGCTTTATGTACAGAAGCTTTGACTTACCACTCAACTGTGACTGTGACTCTGAAAGATAAAAGCAAACAAGTCAAACAAAAAGGATTGGTTTGCTGTAAAGGTTCAAAGCTGGTGTTAACAGAGTGGTGAAATCAGTTAGAAGCTCAATTAACCTTTTTAAAACTCTGGAACAGTTTAAAACAAGTAAAAATGTATTTAACAAATAAATCTGTCTAGTTTCTGTTTCATGAAGGAAAACCACTAAAGTGCAGCACAAGCTCAGCGTACATTAATAATTCAGTAAACAGATTACACCACAGTCATCAGGGCTGTAGCGATACACTAATCTCACGATACGATACACGATATTCAGCCAACGATACGATACGATATGATTCGATTCGATTCGATTTGATTCGATACACTTACATCATTTTCTGGGGGAAAAAAAGGGACAGTGTGATTTGACATGAATAGTCGCTGATTGGACCGGTGGTCCGACCTTTGAACCGGAAGGACAACACATACCAGACAAACAGAAACAAACGAACATGTCACACACGTGAGAGCTGTGCACTTTATAACATTTTTATCAATTTATCACTGTTTTGTATAATGTGACCCCCCCTGGCATTGTATTGTATTACCTTAATGTTCTGTGTTTTCCCTAATTGTAACGTCTGACTTTTCAATAAAGTTTGCTTTAAAAGGAATAGATTTAAATTAAAATAAATAAATAAATAAAAAACCTTGCAGCTGAAAAATACACACTTTATGGGGAAACGAAATATTGATATATATCGCAGATAAAATTGCTCAGTCATATTTATTTATTTATATCTATAAATGTGGAAACATCACAAATAAATGCTCAGATGTCATGAACAGGTCCTTCAGATCAGGAATTTATATTTGTGTTAAAAACTTCCTGAAATAAATAGTTTTTTAGAAGTTAAACACCTTATTTCATGAAGTTTTTAACACATTTAAGGTATGCACACGTTTCTAGTGTTTACCTTAAATGTGTTTTTAAAACTTCCTGAAATAAAGTGTTTAACTTCTGAGACAGATGAAGTTGTCCTGAACCCCCCCACAGAGGCTGTGATTCCTGACTGAACAGCAGGTTTCTCCTGAAAGGACCACTGAGATCTCTGAGAAGTTTCCCAATTCTCGGTGTTTTCCTCTTTGTCCCATCACATCAGAGGAAAACAAACTTTTAAACCCACGACATGAACACCGGTCGGACGCTCCAGCAGCAGCTCAGTGTGACGCTTTATTTTACATTCTTTCCTGATCGTTATTCTGTGTTGTGACACCTTTTCCTTCATTAACATGAACTCTGGCTCAAAGCGATCCAGGTGTGCAATGAGCAGATTCTTACCTTGATTCAGGAGAGCCAGCACCGTCACCACGTAGAGCAGCTGTGAGGCCATAACTGTCAGATAACGTCTTCAGATCAGCTCCAGCATAAATAACCTGCCCTGCCCCTCCTTTTCTGTGTCACACACCTGTCCACCGACACACCCAACACCTCACCTGTCCCTCCTCACGTCAAACAACTTTTCCATTTAAGGTATTTTACTTCATTTCCTGCAGTATTTCCGTTCCCTGTGAACATTTGTGTCTTTTTAAAATGCATTTTCTCTGCTTTTTTCAGCTGGGATGTGTTCTCTGGAACTCTTTAGAACCCAAGTGTAAGTGTAAATGTAAATGTACTTTATTTATTCAGCCCTTTACAGACAATCCTTACGGTGTACCAAAGTGCTTTACAGCAGGTAATAAATAAAGAGAAGAAGAAGTAAAAACAAATAAAAACAATAAAATACAACAAAATCGATTAAGATCAAATAAGATAAAAGTGTCATCATACTACTGGGTATTAAAAGCCATCCTAAATAAGTAGGTTTTTAGCCTAGATCTGAAGAGGCCCGGGTCAGAAATAAGACGCAGCTGGACGGGGGGCTTATTCCAGAGCCTGGGGGCAGCTTTGAGAAAGGATCTCCTAGATTTTAAAGTGTAACCCAAAGAACTTTACAGCAGAAAAACTGCAGAGACAAAGGTTTGAAAAGTAAGAAAACCAAAGAAATAAGAGATGATTAGATGCATAAAAATCTCAAAGATTAAAAACACAGAAGATCAGTGAATTAAAGACGTTTTTACTTTGTCTTCAAAGCAGAGAGGAGGCCAGCAACCAGGCCTGTATTCTGAGAGAGAAGCACTCATCCAGGACAGTTTGATCCTTCAGATGCAGGATTTCTGAGGGCTGAACTCAGAATACAGACTGATGGGAGAACACGATGGTGAAGGGAAGCAGGGAGTATTTAATCTGAGGGAGCCAATGACTCCCACAGGCCAGGTGATGGTGATACAGGTGCACAGGGAGCAGGAGGGTCCAGCCGAACCTTCCTAACGGAGTAAAATTACCTGCAAAGTTCTGAGCAGCAGCCACTTCATTTGGTGATCAGCTGGCTTCTGTCTTCATCCGAGACGTACGACTACAGGTCTGATCACAGGACTACAAAGTCAATCATCGACCTTTGGTTCCAGGTGCACTTATGAATAGGAGAGTTAACTCGTTATTATCGCGTTAACTTGTTAATTATTTTACGCCGACAAATATTTTATCGTGCGTTAACGCAGGTTTTATTATTGTAAAAGTCTGTCGCTCACAAGCTTTTATTTTGTAAAAGTCTGTCGCTCACAGGCTTTTATTTTGTAAAAGTCTGTCGCTCACAGGCTTTTATTTTGTAAAAGTCTGTCGCTCACAGGCTTTTATTTTGTAAAAGTCTGTCGCTCAAAGGCTTTTATTTTGTAAAAGTCTGTTGCTCACAGGCTTTTATTTTGTAAAAGTCTGTTGCTCACAGGCTTTTATTTTGTAAAAGTCTGTTACTCAAAGGCTTTTATTTTGTAAAAGTCTGTTGCTCAAAGGCTTTTATTTTGTAAAAGTCTGTTACTCAAAGGCTTTTATTTTGTAAAAGTCTGTTACTCAAAGGCTTTTATTTTGTAAAAGTCTGTTGCTCACAGGCTTTTATTTTGTAAAAGTCTGTTGCTCACAGGCTTTTATTTTGTAAAAGTCTGTTGCTCACAGGCTTTTATTCTTTAAAAGTCTGTTGCTCATAGGCTTTTATTTTGTAAAAGTCTGTCGCTCACAGGCTTTTATTCTGTAAAAGTCTGTCGCTCACAGGCTTTTATTTTGTAAAAGTCTGTTGCTCACAGGCTTTTATTCTGTAAAAGTTTCTTGCTCACAGGCTTTTATTTTGTAAAAGTCTGTTGCTCACAGGCTTTTATTTTGTAAAAGTCTGCTGCTGTCTGCTGTGGAACAGGAAAAGAAAGTAATCGGCGGATCCACCAAACATGGAGAAGGGTACGGAACTTTTACTCGGCCATTTTCATTTTAAAGTTCTTCCAGACGGCGGAGTCGACAGAACCAAAGTCATCTGTAAACTCTGCCAAGTTGAATTGTCTTCTCAGCGTAGTAGTTCCAGTCTAAAATATCACTTAAAGGCAAAACACACAACTGATAGCAGCAAGTCATTCAAGGAAACAGACAGTGGAGCGAGGCTTCTACATAAAAACTACAGAAAGATGCTGATGTTAAAAGTGTGTTTGCACAACAAATGTTACGGCACTTTCATTCATATGGCAGCACATTTAAAATAAAGCTAAATGCTAAAAGCTATACGCTACTTTTGGATTCATTTTTGGATTTTGCGTACAAATGTGATTAATCGTGATTAATCAGGGAAATCATGTGATTAATTAGATTAAACATTTTAATCGTTGCCCAGCCCTACTTATGAACCATCTTATGCTCGAAAAGGACGTTTGTAATGAACAATCCATGAAGCTGCAGGTCGCTGCACCCAGACGCAGAAACTAACATTTCAACAGAGTCTATGCTAAGTGTTGCTTTTATTAAAACCAGAGAGGCCACAGATCTCACAGGTGATAAAAGGATGAAGTAGAAACTGGAAATTAAGTTTTTAATTAAAAACCGAACAGCTGAAAAGGGCCAAAAATACTTCACACGTCACTTGACTTACAGACTTATTCTGTTTCTTACAGGAGAATATCTTTTAATATTTAACTTCAGTTCTCCAAAGGCAATAATAATAACCTGACATCTTTTGGCCTTTCATGTTTTCAATAAGCAACCAGCATGTTTTTCCAGGTGATTCATCACGAGAGAAGGCAGAGAATGTACAGACCTGCTCTGACGTAGTGCCGCTCACTGAGGCCAGTTCATCTGTGAACATCCGCTGATGCAAAGAAGAGAAGGAAACAGAACAAACTGGTCCAGCTGGGCCATTGTCCCGCTGTTCAAGCATTTCTGTACCAGCAGATGACGTCATGGCTTACATTCATCTCCAGCACACGCACGTCTCTGCAGATTTCTATTTTAAAACTCCAGAAATAACAAAATCACCTCGTTGGGCTGAATCAGAGCAAAGGTAGATTTAATCTGATCTACAGAGATAAATCCTGCATTCAAACACCACTCAGTCACGAGCTACAGATACTTAATCTAAAGGAAAATAGCTGAATATTGGTGCTGAATAAAACCGTTCTCTTTGCTTTTTGTGTGATTATCGAAGTCTCCATTAATCCAAATAGATGTTTCAGTTAATATTACACTCAAGACAGTTTATTCAAGAATCAAGAATTTTTATTGTCACTATGCAGGCACAATGAAATTTATTTCAGGAGCTCTTGGCTTTGTATACACAAAAAATATAAAAAGATATCTAAATAATATACAAAAGAATAAAAGTAGTCAAAATTAAAGTAAAAAAGTAAAAAGTTTTGCATTGCCTTCACAGCCTGAAGGAAAGCAAGAAAAGGAAGCTGAAAAGATAAAAAAGATAATAATTTTGCTAAATTCGATATTACTTTTTTAAATATAGAATCAGTTCCGCCAATTTCATGATCACAGTTGATCAGGAAATATGTCAGGAATGGAAAAGTCTGTTCCCACAGTGGATATTTTAGGCTGGGTGCAGCCACATTCCCCTCATTAGTTTCCTGCCTTGCTCATAAATGCCTCTGCATGGGTGAGCTGCTGCTGTGCCCTAATCCTTCAGCACACAACACTTCATCTTGAATTAGAATCAAAGACTAAAAATGTGAGAAAGATCAGATCAGAATGTTGCCACACGGGGAAAACTCATTGGCTCACATGGAATATTGCCATGGCAACGATGAGGTGGGTAGTAACGAGTTACATTTACTTGAGTAAGTCTTTGAAAAACATTATACTTCTAGGAGTAGTTTTAAATCTCTATACTTTTTACTTTTACTTGAGTAGATCTGTGCAGCAGAAACTGTCCTCTTACTCCGCTACATTAGGCTACAATGAGCTGGTTACTTTTCTTCTTACCTCTTTGGTATTCTACGCCTCATTATTTTTATCCCCCCGCGTACGCCTCATTTTAATGTTTTATTCTGACAGAGAGAGAGACTTCCACCAAAGGCTCTACCACCTGACTGTGTTCCACCAATCAGACGCAGCCGTGCAGTCTGGTCACGTGACCGTACTCGATCTCAGCGGCGGGACGGGTTAGCTTTAGCATTAGCAGTCGTAGCAAACAAACAAAGAAACAGATGAAAAATGTCAGAACCAACGGTGGGAAATGCAGACGCAGACGAGGCCTCATACTGAAAGCATGTTTACCTCACAAAGAGTGAGAAACAGCAGCTACATTATGTGTCTTCTGTGTCAACCAAAACAAACGCACATTTCAGCAGAAACTCAGCATCTAACTTGAGGAAACATGTAGCGCTAAGTTTCCTAAACTCGTTTTTTCCCCATGGATAGGTGAATGTTTGTTTTTTAGGTTACATATGGGTTACATATGTTTTAAACATTTCCTAAGTCTCTTTTATTTTTTATTGAAGTACCTGAATTTACCTGGATTATTTTAATTTAAGCTATTTTGTAATTAATTTTAATTAATTTTAATTTATTTTATCAATTGGATGAACTCTAATTTGCCTAAAGATGATTATTTAGTATTTTTGTCTGTCTGATTGAACGCTTGTGTTAACAAATAAATCAGACGTTACTCAACAGTTACTCAGTACTTGAGTAGTTTTTTCACTTTTTTACTCTTACTCAAGTAATTGAGTATTTGGATGACTACTTTTTACTTTTACTTGAGTACAGTTTTTGGCTGCCACCTCTGCCATGGTAACAATGAGGCTGCAACATGCTCTGAAACAGGTTAGGTTTGTGAGTTTTTAAACAGTGGCTCCCCTCCCACGCAACTTATTAGCTGCCATGGAGTTTGGACTTAGGGTTAGGGCTCGGGTCCTGTGACCTTAGGTTTAGGGCAGGTGGCAGGTGGCAGGTGGCAGGGGAAGGTGTAAAAAAAAGAAAAGTATGGTGGTCTAATTAAGGGTAAACAAGTTTTTTGGGAAAAATTATTAAGATTATTTTTTCAAATTGTGGCATGGAAGGGCATGACCTTAGGTTTAGAGTAAATGGGATGTGAAGGTATATATAAAAAGGAAATTATGTTTCTGTTTGGGATGAAATTACAAAATTTTACAAAAATTATTGAAAATAGTTTTTCATCATTAAGGCTTATCCAATTGTTAAATTATAGCCTCTTATTTAAATGAGTTGGGTCCTGAGTCCGTGTAAAGATCTGTATAGCTTCTTAATAATCTCTGGTGTAATGACTCAGTTGATCCACCAGTGTAAAAAGTAATAATAACTTTGTAAAAGTTAATTATCTAAACTAAAATTACACTGAACGGTAATCAAGTAGTGCAAGAGATAAACACATGAACCAATCGAGTCTAAACACAGCATCCTCAGTGGAAATTTGCATGTGCACCCAGTTGTTTCTGTCAATATCATGTCAAGATGGAGGAGATAAAAAAGCACGACCATCTTAATAGACTAAATAGTGAAAGTCCTGCCGTATTTTCAGTGTTTGGTTCTGTTGCGGTACTGTGGTGCCACATAATGGAGGACAATCGAGTCGTTTATTTAAAAAACACATTTAAAACGGCTGCAACTGATCAACTTTCTGTAGGATGAAAAGTAAATAAGGTAGCTCAAATTGCTAAATGAAATGCAAGAGCTTTAATGTAATAAAAGCAATAAAATAAACAGAAACCAACAAAAAAAAAGAAATTCAAAGCAAAGTAATAAAATTGAGTTTTAAGACTAAATTTAAAGGTTCTATGTTCTGCTTTTGCATGTTTTCTTCTTCATTTGCAGATAAAATGATGTATAATAAACACAGCACAAGGAACTCGTTTCATCCTGTTAAACTCTCACTTTAAATACATTTTTCTACAACTTTTCACTCACTGGGTGAAATTCTCCAGGCAGAGTACCTATGTTACTGACCAGGTTTTCAGAACTTTGTTTTTGTTTTTGATCGACAAATTACAAACTATTTGGAGTTATGAAGGTTTTTTACTAGGGCTGGGCAACGATTAAAATGTTTAATCTAATTAATCACATGATTTCCCTGATTAATCACGATTAATCGCATTTGTACGCAGAATCCAAAAATGAATCCAAAAGTAGCGTATAGCTTTTAGCATTTAGTTTTATTTTAAATGTGCTGCCATATAAATGAAAGTGCCATAACATTTGTTGTGCAAACACACTTTTAACATCAGCATCTTTCTGTAGTTTTTATGTAGAAGCCTCGCTCCACTGTCTGTTTCCTTGAATGACTTGCTGCTATCAGTTGTGTGTTTTGCCTTTAAGTGATATTTTAGACTGGAACTACTACGCTGAGAAGACAATTCAACTCGGCAGTGTTTACAGATGACTTTGGTTCTGTCGACTCCGCCGTCTGGAAGAACTTTAAAATGAAAATGGCCGAGTAAAAGTTCCGTACCCTTCTCCATGTTTGGTGGATCCGCCGATTACTTTCTTTTCCACAGCAACAGACTTTTACAATAATAAAATAAATAATAAAACAGGGGTGGTCCGTGGCGTAGTGGGCTGAGCAGGCGCCCCATGTACAGAGGCTACAGTCCTCGCTGCAACTGGTTCGAGTCCCGCATCGGACGGCCCTGTGCTGCATGTCGTTCCCCCTCTCTTTGCCCCCTGCTTCCTGTCTCTCTGAACTTTCCTATCCATTAAAGGCACAAAAAAAACTGTGTTAATGCGTGATAAAATATTAATCGGCGTTAAATAATTGACTAGTTAACGTGATAATAACTCGCCCAGCCCTATTTTTTAATTTATTCAGAATCACAGTTTGTTCTTGTTTGTGATTGGTTCTCTGGTATCAAGTCTGCCCATTTTACTGAACATCCAAACCTAGATTGATATCAGTGTTGAGAGACTGGTGACGATGAGCTCATGTAGACATTCTTCAAGATCTAGAGAGCAACAATGAAGGTTTTTCAGACTTTAACACATGTCCAGACTATAATGTCATGCATGACATAATGGTTAAGGGCATTTTTAGAGGCATCTCTATTGTTCCAAGTTAAACATTGTTCCATGCGAAGGTGTCAAGCCCAGGGATTTTGCAGGACACAGGAGCAGGTGTTGTAATTCCAAGGTTTTTATTTTCAGGAGGAACACGGTTGTCCAAAACTCTCCAAGAGAGAACAAAAAGGACTATATAAGTTATTGATAATATTATATACTCCTCCCAAAGTGAGAGAAGTATATCTATGAAACGTTATAGAAATAATAATCACTCCACTGAGGAGGAAAAACAAAGGCTTCGAAACTTTATATTTAAACGAATAATCACTCCAGCTACGGAGGAAAACAAAAAACCCTCTCCTGTAAAATTAGGAGGCACTAAGATATAAAATTTAACTATAAAACGAAAAATCACTCCACTTGGAGGAAAACGCAAAAATGCTATTAAACTTAAACTATCTTTTAACAAGGCTATAAATACAAAAGTTACCCAAAACAAAAACTCTCTTTAGCGAGATCGGAAACGTGGCATAGGACATAAACTAGGTTAGAAGGCAAGAGTGAGGTATGTTGACCACAACGATAACGACACACTGGCACAAGACAAGGGGAGACGTCAACTCTTATACACACAGGGTTAACGGGGAACAGGTGGAATCACTCATGCGACAATCAGACTGGAACACAAGAGGAAGGGTAAGTGACCTGAAACGAGAGGAGAGTTAATCTTTCAAAATAAAACAGGAAATGACGAGACATGACAAAAAAAACCCCGCTTGACCTCACCGCGGTGTGACAGAGCCCCCCCTTCTAGGACCGACTCCTGACGGTCCAGGTAATTCAGGGTGGTCTTTGTAGAAGTCCGTGATGAGGGAGGGGTCAGCTATGTAGCTCCTTGGAACCCACTGTCTTTCTTCTGGGCCGTAACCCTCCCAGTCCACTAAAAATTGCTTGCCCCTCCCTCTGTTGCGTACAGCAAGTAATTTCTTAACTTTATATAAAACTCCCCCGTCGGCCGACTCCAGCGGTGGCGGGGGCTTGGTGGTCGGGACCAGGGGACTTTCCTTGGCAGGTTTAACTTGACTTACATGGAACGTGGGATGAACTCTGAGGGAGCGAGGCAGGCGTAGACGGACGGCGGCTGGGTTGATGACCTTCGAAACTGAGAAGGGTCCCACGAACCGCGGTGCCAGCTTTTTGCTGGGGACTTTAAGGTGTAGGTCACGGGCCGAGAGCCAAACCTTCTGTCCGGGTTGGTATGGTGGTGCAGGTTGGCGTTTGCGGTCGGCAGCTCTTTTGACCCGGTCCCCCTGGCGGATGAGAACTTGGCGTGCAGCAGCCCAGATGCGCCGACAACGGCGAACCAGGGTGTGAGCGGAGGGAACCGTGACTTCACGTTCCGCGTCTGGAAACACGGGAGGCTGGTACCCATATACGCACTTGAAGGGGGAGAAACCTGTGGCGGAGGTGGGCAGAGAGTTATGGGCAAACTCTACCCAGACCAGGTGGCTGCTCCACGTTGTCGGATTCTGCGACACCAAACACCGGAGGCCGGTTTCCAGCTGCTGGTTCAGGCGCTCGGTCTGGCCGTTGGCCTCCGGGTGGTACCCTGAGGTCAGGCTGACAGAAGCACCAATGAGCCGGCAGAACTCCCTCCAGAACCGGGAGATGAACTGGGGCCCCCGGTCAGAAACGATATCTTTGGGGAAACCATGGATCCTAAAAACATGTTGCATCATGATGCTAGCCGTTTCTTTGGCAGAGGGTAATCTAGGCAAAGCAATGAAGTGAGTCATTTTTGAAAACCGATCCACCACGGTCAGAACCGTGGTGTTACCTGCTGAGACCGGGAGCCCCGTGACAAAGTCCATCGAGATATTAGACCACGGTCTGGAGGGAATCGGCAGTGGGTGCAGCAGCCCCGTGCGTGACCTGGAGGATGTTTTGTTACGGGCGCAGACCGAGCAAGCCTCAATGTACTCCCGGACCTCCGGCTCCATGGCGGGCCACCAGAACCGCTGGGAGATGGCGAACATGGTTCTCCGTACTCCCGGATGGCAGGTGAGCAGCGAGGTGTGGGCCCAATGGATCACCTGTGGACGTAGATTAACCGGGACAAAAAGACAATTATCTGGGCAACCACTAGGTGGAGGAGTCTCACCGTTCGCTTGCTTCACCTCCTTTTCTATTTGCCAGGTAACCGCTCCAACCACACAGTTCAGTGGGAGGATGGGTTCAGGTTCCTTGGCAGCAGGCGCAGGGTCGTAGATACGAGATAGGGCGTCAGGCTTGATGTTCCGGGACCCTGGCCTGTAAGACAACGTGAAGCAGAAACGATTAAAGAATAAAGTCCACCTGGCCTGGCGTGAGTTGAGCCGTTTGGCTTTCCTTATGTATTCTAAGTTCTTGTGGTCTGTCCAGACAATAAACGGGTGAAGTGCCCCCTCCAGCCAGTGTCTCCACTCCTCCAAGGCAACCTTGACCGCCAGCAGCTCCCGGTTTCCTACGTCATAATTCCTCTCCGCCGGGCTCAGCCGTCGTGAAAGAAAGGCGCACGGGTGCATTTTGCCGTCTGTCTCGGACCGCTGGGAGAGAACGCCCCCGATGCCTTCACTTGACGCGTCGACTTCTACGACGAACTGCCGCCGGGGGTCCGGCAAGGAGAGAATGGGTGCGGAGGTAAAAAGGCGTTTGAGTCGCTGGAACGCCTCTTCTTCCTTTGGCCCCCAGTGAAAGCGAACCTGTGGTGAGGTGAGGGCGTGAAGAGGAGCAGCGATGGTGCTGAAACCTCTGATGAAGCGCCGATAAAAGTTCGCAAAGCCCAGGAATTGTTGGACCCTCTTGCGGCTGTCTGGTGTTGGCCACTCGGCCACAGCACTGGTCTTAGCTGGGTCCATCTGGACTTTGCCGGGAGCTATAATAAAACCTAGGAAGGAAGTGGTGTTAACATGGAATTCGCTTTTTTCTGCTTTGACATACAGGTGATTTTCTAGTAGACGTTGGAGTACTTGGTTCACATGGTGCTTATGAGTAATTAAGTCAGGTGAGTAGATTAAAATATCATCAAGATACACATATACGAAAAGGTCCAGAAAATCTCTAAGAACATCATTGATCATAGCTTGGAACACAGCAGGAGCATTAGTAAGTCCGAAGGGCATGACGAGATACTCATAATGGCCACTAGGGGTGTTAAAGCCGGTCTTCCATTCGTCCCCCTCTCTAATGCGAACAAGGTGGTATGCATTGCGTAAGTCCAGTTTAGTGAATATGGCAGCCTGTTGAAGCTGGTCAAAAACAGTGGACATCAAGGGAAGTGGGTAGCGGTTCTTTACTGTGATGTCATTAAGAGGACTGTAATCTATGCAGGGTCTTAGTGATCCATCTTTTTTGTCCACAAAAAAGAACCCTGCTCCGGCAGGTGAGGAGGAAGGACGGATGAGACCCGCCTTTAAGGATGTCTGGATGTAGTCCTTCATGGCTAATTGTTCGGGTCTTGACAAAGAATATAAGCGGGCCTTGGGAATGGTGGCTCCTGGAATGAGGTTGATGGCACAGTCGTATGGGCGGTGCGGGGGAAGAGACATGGCCTTGTCTTTATTAAAGACGTCCTTTAAATGGTGATAGCAGGCGGGAACCGACGTCAGGTCTGGTGACTGGAACTCTGTGACAGGAGCAGAGACAGTGTTTAATATGGCTAAAACTGGGCTGTCAACCTTGGTCGGCAGGCACCTGCCCTCACAATCTCTTCCCCACCCCAGAATCTTGCCCGAAGGCCAGTCAATGTGAGGATTGTGTTTTATGAGCCATGGATGTCCCAAAACCAGGGTGTGAGTGTGCGAATGGAACAGGAAAAAGGTTATTTTTTCAATATGTCCCTCGGTGACCAGGGTTATGGGTTCTGTCACGTGGGTGATGGAAAAAAGCGAGCTGCCATTCAAAGCGCTGGCTTTAATCGGCTGTGGTAGAGCCTCGGTTTTTAGCCCCAGTTTTTTGGCTATTTCCCAGACCATGAGGCTTTCATCCGCCCCTGAGTCAATAAGAGCCTCCAGGTCTAAGGTGGTGTTGTTGTGTTTTACCTGAGTGTAGAATCTTTTGCGTGGCGTGGAGCTTGAATTGTTGTGATTTGTTTTCACCTGAGAGGGTCTCACCGGGCATGAGGAGACGTGATGTCCGGTTTCTCCACAGTAGAAGCACCGTCTCTCCCTAAAGCGGCGTTGTCTCTCTGCCTGCGTGAGTTGGGCTCGGTCTAGTTGCATGGGCTCCTCTCCTCCAGCAGGAGAGGAAGCGTGAGAACGATGAGGTGACGGGATTCCGCGGATGGATGAGAAAGAGGGTGGAGGATGTCCCGCTGACAGGTGGTGCCCTCCCCGCTGCGTCTTGTACTCCTGGAGTCGGTTGTCCGTCCGGACAGCGAGTGCGATGAGAGAGTCCAGGTCAGCAGGAAGGTCCAGAGGCAGCAGCAGCTCCTGAATGGGGGCGGCCAGCCCCTTCAGAAAGACGTCGTAAAGAGCCCGGTCATTCCATCCACTCTCCACTGCAAGGGTCCGGAAGCGAATGGCAAAAGCGCACACTGATTCTCGGCCCTGTTTAAGTCCGCTCAGCTCTCTTGCCTTCTGATGCTCTGAAGAGACCGGGTCAAAGACTCGGCGCAGCCCCTCTTTAAAGCCCTGAAGGGAGCTGCAAAGTGGTGAGCGCTTCTCCCACTCAGCCCTGGCCCACTCTCTCGCTCTTCCAGACAGATGGGTAACCATGTAGGCGATCTTGGCTCTGTCTGTGGAGAACTGGTGGGGGTTTAGTTCAAAGTGCATCTCGCAGTCAATAATAAATGATCTGCTCTGACCAACCTCTCCTGCAAAGCGCTCCGGAGAGGCTAGGCGGGTTCCGACGACGGAGTGGGTCGGAGCGGGTTGAGGCGTGGGATCCAGGGGGGCAGATGCAGTGGCGCTCTGATCATTGCGCTCCAGAAGTCGCTGCATCTGGTCCGTGAGTTTCCCCATGTAATCCGAGACGCTGTCCTGGAAGTCCCTCTGGCTCCGGGCGAGGTTTTCAAGCCCTTGGCCGAGGGCTGCCATCTGTTCCTCCTGTTGGGAGAGACGATCTCCCTGCGAAGCGAGTGCTGCGCTCAAAAACTCGGAACCTGCTGCGTCCATTCTGGCCAGTGTGTACTGTCAAGCCCAGGGATTTTGCAGGACACAGGAGCAGGTGTTGTAATTCCAAGGTTTTTATTTTCAGGAGGAACACGGTTGTCCAAAACTCTCCAAGAGAGAACAAAAAGGACTATATAAGTTATTGATAATATTATATACTCCTCCCAAAGTGAGAGAAGTATATCTATGAAACGTTATAGAAATAATAATCACTCCACTGAGGAGGAAAAAACAAAGGCTTCGAAACTTTATATTTAAACGAATAATCACTCCAGCTACGGAGGAAAACAAAAAACCCTCTCCTGTAAAATTAGGAGGCACTAAGATATAAAATTTAACTATAAAACGAAAAATCACTCCACTTGGAGGAAAACGCAAAAATGCTATTAAACTTAAACTATCTTTTAACAAGGCTATAAATACAAAAGTTACCCAAAACAAAAACTCTCTTTAGCGAGATCGGAAACGTGGCATAGGACATAAACTAGGTTAGAAGGCAAGAGTGAGGTATGTTGACCACAACGATAACGACACACTGGCACAAGACAAGGGGAGACGTCAACTCTTATACACACAGGGTTAACGGGGAACAGGTGGAATCACTCATGCGACAATCAGACTGGAACACAAGAGGAAGGGTAAGTGACCTGAAACGAGAGGAGAGTTAATCTTTCAAAATAAAACAGGAAATGACGAGACATGACAAAAAAAACCCCGCTTGACCTCACCGCGGTGTGACAGAAGGTAAACTGGATCTGCAGGTTGAAGAGTGATAATTAAAGATTAGTGATGGAAATGCAGGTAGTGCAAAGGAATTTTGGCCGTGCTCCAAAAACAAGAAGGAAAACATTAAAGTCTGGTGAAACCAGATGACACAAACATAATTGATGAATTAACATTAATGGATAATCCATGACGAGCACAGAAGTCCAAAAACAAAACACCCCTTTGGTTCTCATCAGCTCACATTGTTTGCTAGCATCTGCTGCTAGCTTACAGCTACATGCTAACCTGTTTCCCTCTGGGAACAACAGAGGAACTATCTGTATCTATATATAAAGCTGGAGGGTTGTTGGTCTGACTGCAGGAACAGCTTCATTATGTCTGTGTTACTGCATTAAATCACACAGCAGATGTCCAGCTGTTGACGACAGCTAACGTAGGTAAACACACCGTAACTCGTCCTCGCCAACGAACAAACAGACATAAATAACCCTGGTGAGGAGCTGCTGATTTTGGTGGAATGTTTTTCCATACTTGAGCATTTAATCATCAGCAGTACTTACATCATTTTATCCATCATGTTGCTGATTTATATCAAATTCTGCAACAGTTTAGTGGTTAATCTCTTGTGATGTTGCCAGTTGAAGTCGAGTCTTTTGGTTGATGATTCCAGTGATAACTTATGCTGATGTGCCCACCTGGTTTTATTACTATGTAGAGAAACTGTTTTAGCATTGTTAGCTGTGAGGTTGTTCGATGCATTTGGAGGTTCACGTTCCTGTAACCAGCGCCAGTTTTACCTCCGGGGAGATAAAAGGAGGAGGAAGTTTACTCCAGCTGTGTGTGTGTGTGATACATGTGATCAGGATGATGGTTAATTACACTCCCCCCCCCCCCTCAGATTATCTGTATCTTGCTTTCAGACTCCACTTTGCATCTTTTTTAGCTTCTTTTCTATCTGAAACATGGTAACCGCAACAGAAACTGGTGCTGCCTCGTACGTAAGAGCCAGGGCCGTATTAAGTCAATGTGTAAACCTCAAGTGTACCCCCCCCACACACCTTGCGCGCGCCTTCAGTAACCTACTGCACTCACAAACTTTGACCTTTGCTGAAATAGTAGCATGTACATAAGCAAGAGTACACATAAAAAGTGTCTTTCTTCCTCATTGAAATTTTACTAAGTAGGCTACACCAGCCCATCAAATGCACTGAAAACAACCAAGGATAGGCATATTGAAATGAATTGAAAATTCGAAATATAAATTCAAATAACATCCAGTACAGCATATTCAGATGTACAATTATTTACATATGTGCATAAATTCAAAAGGTATCTGTCCTGTATGAACATAGACATATCAATTATCACCAGTAGATGGCAGACCGCCACTGGGGCATACTTTGTAACCACGAGTTCTACAGCAGAATAAAAGGACTGAACCAGCAACATGTCCTCCCTGTTGTGTCTCGGGCAAAATAGTTTACTTACACTATAAGGAAGCAACATAACAGTAATCATCTAGGCTACATTTTCAAACGTATTCATTCAAAATCAGTAACAATTAAAGCAGCATCCATCTATATACAGTATGTAGGATTATTCAAATATCTCCATTTAAAACCAATCAATTCAATTTACTATCAATCCAAACAGCATCCATATATTAAAATGTACAGATTCAAAATGTGTATCAATTTGAAGAGCATTTGTCTATATTGAAATATATTATCAATTCAAAGAGCATCCACCTATGCAGCACTAACAACACTCCTATTATCCAGGGGGATGTCATTGCCACAGCTGTCCCAGAGCACCATAAGTTATGGCCTAGGCCCTGTTGCTGTTATGGAGTCTTTCATTTTTTTTTATTTTTCTCTTCGCACAACCACTCAATTGATGTCTATCCATTTTTTTTTATTTTTACCGCGTTTTTTAAAAAATAGATACATTTCACCATAGGTGGACTGGCTCAACTGACAGGTTGAGGGAGGGGGGTTAATGTTCACTTTAGGCCACTATTGCTCAGAATTATGATATATCGTTGCTGTTCTTATCACAGTAGTTTTAATAATGAATTTTATATGAATATTCATGTCAAGTGTAACCATTTTAAGTGTACAAACATTCATGAAAAAAATATTTTTAAAGTTTGTCGTGTGGTGCCCCCCACTGGCTGTAAATGGTTGGTGCCCCTGGGCATTGTGCCGCAGGCCCATAGAGTTAATCCAGCCTTGGTAAGAGCAGTATAAATGTTGCTTTCATCACTTCCCTTTGTTGGTTTAATTCTCCCATATGTGGACGAGCTCGAATGAATGCACAAAAAAAACAAGCTCTGGATGCCGGCTGCTTTCAGTTACAATGTGAAAGCGTAATACTTATCATCAGGTAGAATCTGGGCTATGTTCCAACAGGAGCGGCAGCCAATTAAACAAGTCAGTGAGAGGGTAAACGCTCTAAACTACTGTTAAGAGAGTCTCTGGATTTGTGTCATGATCAACATGACTCCTTTAAATTCATGTCAACATAAATATCTTAAATACATCTGCAGATATGAGGCGTCCTTTCCTTTACACTTCATCCCAATCAGATGGCTTTGTTCATCACAGGTGGTGTGGCAACTCACACTAAAAACAACTCATTTAAAGGGGTTTTATTCCTTATTAAATGACTCAGTGGGGTCACATGGCACTGAAAGGATCGGATTATTGGCTAAATTCCAATCAGACTGAGTTATTAAGTGCATGTAGACACCTTAATCTGACTAAGAACTGGATCGGATGGGATTCCGACCCCGAGATAACCGGGTTGAAAGTCACTCTAAACCTGCTTATAGACGCTGAAGCACGTGGTGAATCAGACTTTGCGTTCTGCGCATGCTCCAGATGTTTTCCCGGGGTCGTGACCCGGAAGTCAAAGGAGACGATATTCCTGTTGTTGTCGCCGTCAGAAAGAAACAAACAACGCGATGGAGAATGCTCCGTTGGGCATCGAGTTTGTGCAACAAGCAGCTCATCACAGACCAAATGTAGAGGGACGTAGCTTCATCTGGCTCTGCGTTCTCCATCTTTCTCCAATGCCTGAGTTTGTTGTTGTTGTTGGTGGTGAAGAGGTCAACAGGAAGTGGCTCCATTAGCAACAGCTGGAATGGGTACAGCGCCACCTATCACACCGGGGTATGACACGCTTTGTGCCTCTGATCCCATTCATTCACCGCCATATATCCAAGGAGAATTACCCTTATAACTCAGTCTTATTGTCATTTAGCCAATAATCTGATCCTTTCAATGCCATGTGACCCCACAAGCTTCGTTCAATCCTTTTCCTATCACCATGAATAGAATGTTTACCCTCGGTGCTCTGTGGGCTAAAACAAAGACAGACTACATTTGTTACATTTACCATTATCGCTATAGGAGGCAGTGCAGTAACTAAACAGCTGACACACGAAACAGTGAAAACAGGATATGGATAGAGAGAGAGAGAGAGAGAGCTGGTGGCCATGTGAAGCTAGTGAACTCTGGACAAAAAGTGAAAACCTGTCGAACACCAGAGATCTCTAGAAATGTGTCCGAGAACAGAACAAGAAGTCTGTGATGGAGTTTACAATGTGAAATGTGTCATTATAAGAATGAAAATAGTGAGATTTAGGAATCCAAGAAGAGTCCAACAGAAAACAAATGTGGTAACAGGAAGTGATGTCAGAATACGTCTTACTGCGGAAACGTCAGCACGTCAGGAAGAAGAAGTGACTCTCAAAGCCCTGCGCAACAGCACAAGTGGAAGTTATTCATTTAACATTGGACACAGTTATATTTCATAGGTATTAATGTAAACAACATCTAATCATCGCTGCACCATTACAGCACAACAGAAAATGTTGGTCAGGAAGGTCAATACAGCAAGAAGACAACTACACAATATCAATGTTCCCCTTGGAAGACTCCTTGGTTTAATAAAAGATTAGATACTTTTATTACTGCTGATTATGGTGCAGATTGATCATTATCATTTTCAGTGCAAATACTGACGATGAACATTAAGTGCTATGAATTTCAGATAGAAAATATACTTCAAAATATACTTCAAACATTCACACCACATTCCTGAAACATCTAAAATACGATGCTCCAAATCCACTGACTGCAAAGTAACGCTTTGTTTATCAAATCGTTCTTCTTAAAATGGATGTTAAATAGTCTTCATTTGACAAAAATGACATATTTTAAACATATTTCAGCCCAGTACAGATTTGGTAAACATACTATAAAATGTTGGAATGCCAAAGTGATGCGTTCAAGTGCAGCTTTAAGAATTCTTCATTTTCACACCCCTAAAATAAAGTGCTGACCACATTACAGATACAGTGATGAAGCTGGCTGGAGGATACGGTCAGAATAGAAAAATAAAACACTAAAATAAGCAGAGAAATCAAAGGATCTTGTGGATGACCCCATCATCATTTATATGCATCGATAACCAGGCTTCAACAGAGGCCCAGAAGATTATTGGCACATATACAGCTGGAGCCCTGAGTGGCTGATTCCTCGTGCTCTGTGAGTCAGTTGGGTTTATGCCGATAAAGTGGCAAATTTAAGTATATTTTTACATTCATTTGTGCCTGACACATCATGTAAATTAGATTAAACTGGACTCCTCTATGAGAAGAGTTGGAGACACAAGGATAAGACGAGGAGATGGAGGCTGAGGAGGATGGAGGAGTGAACAGGGCTGCTCCCGCTGGTCGTCGTCACGGTGGTCAAGGTGGTGGAGGCCGTGGTGGCCGTGGTGGCCGTGGTAACGGTGGTGCTGGTGTTGGAGGTCGGAGACAGGAATGTTCCCAGTGACCGAGTCAGGAAGGTCTGGAAGCGGGTCAGTTTTTCGAAGACCATCACTGTGTCTCGTTTCCTCCTGTTAGACGAGCCTGCAAACGATAACACGGCCGGCTGGAACCAAGAACCATCGCTCTTACACATGAGCGGACCTCCAGAGTCACCCTGAACAAACAGAAGGGAAATCAGTTTGTCGAATCGCTTGCAACATATGATGCATAAAGACTATTTTCTTGTGTAGTTTCATGTGAAGTTTTATGCCAAGCTCTGAGATTTTTCCCTTGACCACAGGTAAGGGTTGGAATGAAGACGGATCAGTATATTGAAAACTTTGCCTTCCAGCTCAGCTCCGTCTTCATAACAACAGATCAGAGCAGCGCCGATTGAGGCAGGCAGGGACCCATCACTGATCCGTAGGGCACACTTCACCTTTTCCTGGCTGTGCGCTGAAGGTCATGGCTTGAAGAAGCCAACAGAAATGCATCATCTGCAAAAAGGCAGAGATGTAACTCTGAGGTTCCCAAACCAGACGTCCTCCCCTCCCAGAGTACGCCTCGAAATCCTTTCCGTGAAAGTCACAAACAAGATTGGAGACAAGAGGTAACCCTGTTGGTGTCCCAACATACAATGTAAACAAACTCGATTTGTACCAGAATGTGACCAAAGCACCTTTAGGATGGCAGCTGGGCTCAGTTTTAGAGATAGGGCGAGGAGTTTGAAGGAGCTCAGAGTATAGCCACTGCTCATCCACATCAAAAGTAGTCAGCTGAAGTGATTCATCTGCCGTTTTCGGACATGTTCAACTGAAAGGAGATCCCGGGGCAGAACCAGAACACCTCAGGATCTCCCAGGAAGAGCTGGAGAGTATCACTGGGGAGAGGGATGTCTGGGTTTCCCAAAGGACTCCATGACCCGACCCCGGATAAGCAGAAGATAACGGATTGATGGATGGATGGGTTTAGTTTCTTGGTCTATGTCTTGATCTTGGGTCTCTGACCTCGAGTCCATAATAAAGCTTAATTGATTGACTGAATAAATCCACCTTTGCTGGGCTGAAACTATTGCCTCACACTTTGAGTTCTTCATTTTCATCTCAGCCTCTTCACACTTTGCAATAAACCACCCCAATGGGTGTTGAAGGTCACGGCTGAATGAACCCAAATAATAGATATACCAACCTGAGCCCACTGACCTGGACAGTTTCTGCTCTTTGGCTCCCACCATTAAACCTAAGCATTTCTCTCTGGTGCATATGAACAAAATGGCCAACATGGCCAGCATGCCATATTCCCAAATTCCCAAATTAGCTCCAAAAGGATACCCCAAATACCATATTCATATTCTTTTTCCAACCCCAAAAGGAACATGGGCGACTCTTGTGCACCTTCCAGAATCCTTGAGAAGGTATGGAGATGGTCCAGAACCCCATACCCTGTATCAAAACCACAATGGTCACAGCGGTGAACTATCAGCCAAACTGCTCTCCAGTGCATAGGCACTGACTTTACCAACCAAGCTGAGTAGAGTGATCTCATTGTAGTTAAAAAGCACCTTCTGGTCCCCCTTTCTTAAGAAAGGGAACAACTCTCTATATCTTGTCAGTGTTTTTCAGTCTTTCGCACAAACTCCGGCTCTTTCCCGAAGTGATATTTTATGTCCCTCAAGGCAGTATAGAGTCACAGGGATCAGACCTGCCTTAAGAATTAAATCTGATCCACAATCGGGTGGTTAGGTGGTCGCTCAATCCTCTTCTAGGTTAAGCCCAGATGGGCTTGATTGATAAAGGTCCAACCTTTTGTTGTCTTGTTGTCCAACCTATGTCTGGCTCCAGGGTAGGCAGCGGTATCCCTTTCTCAAGCTATTTGTATTTCTTCCTTGTTTGTTATTGGGTTTGCACATCTGGTCTCTCATCCAGGATTGATTTGCCATGTGAGACCCTACTGAAAGCAAATCGCCCCCAACAACATAAATCATGGGATTTTTCTGGGTTGTCAGATTTGTGCAGGAGTCTGAAGAAACACATTTATGAACAACATATCAAGAAATGGTTGGTGATCACTATCTGTAATAATCCCTTAATGTACCTGCTCCAGTGTAAACTGTCCTGTACAAATGCTGTCGGCTGTTGATGCATTCCCACAGTTTTGTATCGTGGTCTGGAACTCCTGCAGAACTTGCTCTTCTAAAGTTTAAAACAAAAAAAACCCCATAAGGTTTAATCTGTAACAGTTTAGATTTACTGTGTCAGTATTTGTGCTGTTGACTCACCTCTTCCTCGCCCAGAACTCCAGCCGGCTATCCAGCAAGTCGAGCCCACAGGGAAGCTCCGCCCGGTGTCCAGGCAGATAGGCTGGATGTATACGGTCAGGGTTGGTCGGGCTGACAGCTGCAGCACGGCGACGTTGGACCCCGTCAGGTTGCTCAGAGTGATGTTTGTTACACTTAGTGACACCTCAAAGGGGTTTGATCCGTTCTGCTTCAATCGACCCAACACGACCGTCCACTCAGACGCCACCGGGGAGCTGTGGGTGGGAAGACAAACTAAATTAAGACAAATAATAACCGAAAACGTATCACTGCCTCCTGCCGCCTGCCGACAGCCGCGCCTGTTACGGTGTTTGCTGCTCGGTCTGCACAGCAGGCAGTGATACGAAGGGAGAGAAAATAGGTCCAAGCGATTATGAGGTCTGACTTTTTCCTGGAGAACGATTTTGTGATGCAAATGTATTACTCTGTTGAACGCATATTGTTTTGAGAAGCAAAACGCTTTATTTTTTAAACCCCAGCCAACTAGCTGGACTACTTTCATCAACGCCAAAACGAGGCTGGAACTCTGCTCACAGGACGCAGCAGGGGGTAAGAAGATGTTCATAAATGATGTTGCTGATATGGGATGTCATACAGCTTCATGTCAAAAGAGGCGAAGTATCCCTTTAAAAAAGAAGTTGGACCTTTTTTTGCTTTTTAGGATGTAGCTTTCCTTAATTTGCATTCATGGTGTGTGGTGATCATGAGGATCAGCTGTAATAACTTTGATGTTCTAACTTGTAATTTCATCATTCAAACTAACTAAATATCTAATGTCATCTACTCACTCTGAGAAGCAGTTTGCATTGCTCATCACCGAGTCCACAGCCACCAGCGTCCCACCGCACACATGTCGTCCGTTCTTCTGCAGGCTCGCCATCCACGGCCACTCGCCGGCCCTCGCCACCGAGCTTCCCCCCAAAATACGGGAATTCAGTGGAGCTTGTCCACAGACCACCGCTGGAGAGAAAACATTTTCGGTTCTATTTTTTGTCTAAGTACTGCACAATTTAAAAAAGCTGTTAAGCTGCGTTTTTAACAGATACAGGTTAATAATAACGGTTTAATAACACTGAAAATGAATTTGTCAGAAAGTCAGAGCATGACAGGTACTTACGCTTGGGTGTGGTGCTTTGAGGGGGACTTGTTGTAGTGGTTGTTGTTGCAGTGGTTGGTGTGGTGGTTGTTGTAGTGGTTGTTGTTGCGGTGGTTGGTGTGGTGGTTGTTGTAGGCATTGTTGTTGCAGTGGTTGGTGTGGTGGTTGTTGTAGGCATTGTTGTTGCAGTGTTTGGTGTGGTGGTTGTTGTGGTAGTGGTTGTAGTGGTAATTGCCGGGAGGCCTGTGCACGAGACGCTGAGGTCACTGTCAGTCCCAGTGGATGTGAAGCTGATAAAACCCGGCTGGTTGCTTGTTATCTGGCTGTTGATCCATGTCTCATACCGGGACACTCGAGCATAAACTCCTGGAAAATCAGGCAGAGCACATCCTCTTCCAAAGCTGACAATGCCCGCCTGAATCCACCGACCGCCCTGCTTACTTACCAGCGGACCTCCTGAGTCTCCCTTCAAGACCAGAAACATTTTGGTTAGAGCAAGTGAGGAGAAGGAATCTTTGCAAGAGGTAAAAATTAGGGATGCACTGATCCGCTTTTTTCACCTCTGATACCGATATCTGAGGTTTAGTATCAGCCGATACCGATCCAATACAAAAAAACAGCGCGGAATTATGGTAACAAACCACAAACGGTAAGATTCGTTGCGTGGAAAAGACTGGGATCATTCTTTTGTGCAAGGCAACATCAGACTTGACTTAAACATTTCTTTCCTGTTTTTTTTTAAAACAAATAGACATATAAATGTACTGAATTACTTATTTATTTAATAATTGTGCACCAGTAAAACAGTCTTAATCATAAAAATATAACAAGTGGAACTGGTTCAGTTCAGTTAGGGATTCAAAATCCAATGTAAAACAAAATATTAAATAACAAAGGAGCTGAAATTGAGAAAAAAAAACAATAGCTTCACTAGTTTGGTTGGTAGACTTTCAAAATAAATAGCAATCAGCTCTTTATATAGTTTTGTGTAAATGGAAATTAGACATCCATTACAAAAGCATTTGAACAAAACAATAGCTTCTCTGAGTCCCAACTTAACAACTTTTTTCACCACTAGAGGGGGCAGAAGGCCCTTGCATGAATGCCAATGCTGGACAGGTCAAGGGGAAAAATAAATGGCCGATATGGATCGGCCCATTGTCACTGATACCCGATCTAGAATTTTCTCTGATATCGGCTCCAAATATCAGATCGGTGCATCCCTAATAAAAATCTGATGAAAATTATTACCTGGCAGGAGTCTTTCCCTCCCTCAGATAATCCGGCACACACCATGTTGTCTGTGATTGCGTTCACTCCATAGTTACACTTACACCCTCTGTTTCCCACAATCGGCACCTCCACCTCCATCAGGTTTTGTGGAGAAGGAAGGGGCACTAAGGGGACAGACGCAAATACAGTTAAATAAACAACATGTGACCATGAAGAATCCAAGAAGTTTAGGAAGTTTTGGGTTTTGTACTGACTTGTCAAAGCAATCAGCGCCCCAGAGAGCATTTGGGCACTTGTATATAAGATTTACTTTTATTGTCATTCATTTCATTGATGGAAAAGAAAAGAAAAAGTAAAACTATGCAGATATTACAGGGAATTGTACAAAATATACAGATAGGATAAAATTAAAGATATGAATAGACATTAACAAAAGTAGGTATTCGGTAGCCAGTCATGCCTTTAAGGCCAAATAAACTGCAGTTTTGGGCTCTGTCTGAATAAAATGTGCCTAAGTTTTGGCAGCAACACTCATCTTGAGTCTATGCCATTCGTTAGCTGGGCAGCTGTAGTTCTGGAGGAAGACGAGTCATTATTCAAACTGATGGGTTCTGGTCCAATTGAATTCAATGTGGGCAAGATACCTAAGTCTACATTGTGTTCCTCACTTTAGGTTAAAGCATGTCTGAAATGAATGTGATGTAAATGTCAGTCAAGGCCATTTATGGGCCATAAGAAGACTGAAGATGTGGGACAACTTTCAAACATTCATTGCTTTCTGGGACCTCAGTTTCTTCCATCAATGCCTTCTCTGAGGCCTCTCCAACATTTAGAAACCTTACAATAACAACGCATGTATGTCACTTTTTAAGTCTTCACCCATAAAAACAGACTGAACAAAAAGGTGTTAAAACATCCTATCTTATACATCCCAATACCATGACATGCTCTTTATCAGGCAGCCCCTATATCTGTATTTATGGGTGCCAGTGCCGAAGCCATTAGACACACCTACTAATCTTGTGCCAAACTCTTATTTTTCTCCCGTTTCCGTCATGAATTTCGGCGCGCTACTAGTACTGCACCAATGGTCCGAGCGACATAAAAAGCACACCGCTGTGTACGCAACGATCGGGAATAGTGTGCTATGACTTTTGAGTCTCATTAGTGGAAAGCAATTCCGGCAAAATGGGAAAAAGTGGGAAAATTGTCAATGGGAAAATGTATTGAAAATCAAAAACTGGCCTATTTTGGAGGCCTCATAACTCAGCCATACTGACATGATTCAAAGTTTATATGTGACAGGAAACACTGAACTACAGCCTCTGTCTCTGGGCGGGCAGTAGCTTCGCACCCATCAAAGTTTCTTCAGAAATTTTCTAGTTTATTCCATTCTTTGACCCACCTTCACTTCCAATGGTGCCCCATCCGGTGACCCAGGTGTCAACGCCGCTGAAGAAGGTGCTATTTGAGGCTGCCAGACACACAGGTGCAATGAAGTTGGTAAAAGTCACTGGTGAAGACAGCCTCAAGAGGGCGATGTCGTTGTCGCTAGTGTCTATGACGTAGTCAGGATGACGGATGATCTGTGACACTGTCCGAGACACCTCATTAGGGTTGGATCCCTCCTGACTCTGACGACCCAGAAACACAGTCAGGCCTGATGGGTTGTTACTGAGACCAGAAGAAGTGACATTTTAAAGGTTGATGAAACTGTCCTTTGCACAACATAATCATTTATTTCTTAAATTATTTGAAATATTTAAGGTTTTCAAAGTGGGACGGGGGGCTTCTAGTAGTTCTCCAAAGAGTTTCAGGGGAAACTAAAAGATATTAGTTCCTTAATTATTTGTCAGGAGGGCATGACTAGCTTAAATGTTGAGATTTGGTTTAACACAACTCATAGTTCCATAATTTTATGAAGAATGTTCCAGTTTTTCCAAAAGAGACACAAAACAACCAAAAACAGATTCAACAGCCAGTAAAACAAGCAAAATGACAACAAAGACACTCTCCTGTTTGGGGTTTATGAGATAAAATGATATAATATTATATATAATATGATATAATAATGAGAAACATTGAGGACTTGAGCTTTTTTTCAGAGGGGTGTTTTATTCCTAACTCGCTCCCTGACTTGGATGATTTAGAATAAATCACTTGTGTCTCTGTTGCTACTGGATACCTGAAGAACATCACACCAGATTTATCAGAAACTGATAAACTCTGAAGCTCTATGAGCTCTACCCGTGTTGCTCACCTTGAGAAGCAGTGAGCAGCACTCAGCACCCACTGATTGTTGATGAGGGATCCTCCACAGAAGTGACCGGAGGTATGCAGACTGACCTGCCAGGGCCAGCTGCCTTCAGCAGCAGCCTGTCCTCCAACAATCCTGCTGTTGAGTCGTGGCTGGCCACAATCTGAGGAAACACACACATTAAATCATCCGTCTGCTCTGAGCAGGAAGAATAAAAAGAGTCTAAATCTGTAAATGTTGCTTTATGTACAGAAGCTTTGACTTACCACTCAACTGTGACTGTGACTCTGAAAGATAAAAGCAAACAAGTCAAACAAAAAGGATTGGTTCGCTGTAAAGGTTCAAAACTGGTGTTAACAGAGTGGGGCTTCTCCACTGTTATCCCTCTGTTCAGTGTCAAAGGTTTCCTGATACATGAGGACATCCTCTGCTGCGCTTTCAGAGTGGAGATGAAACTTTTACCAAATGGAGACATTTTTAAATCCAGGTTAAAAACATTTCTTTTCTCATGTGTCTATGCATGAAATCTGCACGATATCTTAGAACTTATCTGGACTGCTGCTCGTTTTTAAATTCATTGAAATTATTTTATTTGTTTCTCTTTATATTCTTTCATGTATTTTTAATGCTTCTTCCACTCCCTGCTGCAATGCTTTTATTTTGTGTAAAGCACTTTGAACTGTTTTGGACATGAAATGTGCTACAAATAAATTTAATTTGATTTAATGAATGCAGTTTCCTTTTATCATCTTCATAAAGAGCTCTACTTAGTGCTAAGAACTTCTTTGTGTTTACTTGCAATGAGAATAAAGGAATCTCTATTTTCTCTGAAAACTACTTTCTGCTGAGGAAGACCTGTGATAATAACACGCTGAGTGAAATAAAGTTTGCTGAATGCGTTGGATAAAAGTTTAAAATATCAAAATGTTCCTGTTATTACACAGAATCTTCTGCAAACTCAATTCAAACGTTAAAAGTTGGCCATAAGATCTAAAAATTAAATTAAATTAATTAATTTTCAGTGTTTTTTTAACGTAATATTCCTTGAAATAATCCATCAGCGCCCCCTGCTGTGCAGACAGATTCCTGCATGTCTTTATTACATATTAACTATAAAATTGTACAAATAGAAGAAATGAGTTTAAAAGTCTTGGTATTGATTTGTGACCAATGGAAATGTCTTCCAATCACATTTTAAGGGGGAAATGAACTAACCCATATGGCATGGGCGGCCGTGGCTCAGTGGCTAGAGTCCAATAACCGGAAGGTTGGCGGTTCGATTCCCACTCTCGCCACTCAAAAAAAAAAAGATTGGTGGAACTGATAGCTGGAGGGGTGTCAGTCCACCTCCTTGTCACGGCTGAGGTACCCTTGAGCAAGGCACCGTATCCCCCATGCTCCCAGGGCGCTTCATGGCTGCCCACCGCTCCAGGTTGGCATCTGTCTCTGAGTGTGTGACCCTGTGCATGTGCATGTGCATGTGCATGTGCATGTCACCAGGTGCCAACCTGGATGGGTTAAAAGCAGAGGACAAATTTCGTGTGTATGCATGTATACATGACAATAAAGTGGATCTTAATCATTAAAATACTAAAAATATTAATTATTATTCATTTTCTCTGAGAGGTTTTTAAACATTGAACATCTTTATAAAATCAGGAAGAAACGGCTGAGACTGAAACAAGTTAATGAGCCTTTTAAAACAAATAAAAAGGATTTTCAGTCTGATTCATGAAGGAAAGCAGCTAATGTGATCGAGAGAACGCAGGCATACACGGGGAGGACGTGACCTCAGGAGCTCAGCGTACATTATTAATTCAGTAAACAGATCATTATTAATACACCACAGTCATAGATATCCATCTATAGATAGATATCTATATTTATAAATGTGGAAACATCACAAATAAATGCTCAGATGTCATGAACAGGTCCTTCAGATCAGGAATTTATATTTGTGTTAAAAATGAAGTGTTTTTAGAAGTTAAACACTTTATTTCAGGAAGTTTTTAACATATTTAAGGTATGCACAAGTTTCTAGTGTTTACCTTAAATGTGTTCAAACCTGAAATAAAGTGTTTAACTTCTGAGACAGATGAAGTTGTCCTGAACCCCCCCACAGAGGCTGTGATTCCTGACTGAACAGCAGGTTTCTCCTGAAAGGACCACTGAGATCTCTGAGAAGTTTCCCACTTCCCACCTGAGTGTGGGTGTTCTCCTCTGCTCTCAACTCAAACTAACACTCACACCTTTCAGCCCTCAGGATGAGTCTGAGCAGAATCCAACCTCAGAGCAGGAACCAGTCTTTCCTCTTTGTCCCATCACATCAGAGGAAAACAAACTTTTAAACCCACAACATGAACACCGGTCGGACGCTCCAGCAGCAGCTCAGTGTGACGCTTTATTTTACATTCTTTCCTGATCGTTATTCTGTGTTGTGACACCTTTTCCTTCATTAACATGAACTCTGGCTGAAAGCGATCCAGGTGTGCACTGAGCAGATTCTTACCTTGATTCAGGAGAGCCAGCACCGTCACCACGTAGAGCAGCTGTGAGGCCATAACTGTCAGATAACTTCTTCAGATCAGCTCCAGCTCAAGCATTTATACCTTTTATGTGATGCAGTCACACCTCCGTCAGCTCCGACAGTCACCTGTCCATGACACGCCCAACACCTCCCGGTTCCTCCCTAAAACAAACATCTTTCACCTTTCAAGCTGCTCATTTTCTGCAGCATTTCTGTTCCCTATGAACATTTGTGTCTTTTTAAAACGCATTTTCTCTGCTTTATTCAGCCGGGATGTGTTCTCTAGAACCCTTTAGAACCCAAGTGTAACCCAAAGAACTTGGAGCACAGAATAAATCAAACTAGCAACGGTTATAAAAACAGCTGAGGACCCAGATGCAGAAAGACATTATGGACTAAAGCTAAACCGAACAGAGGAAGGACAAATGATGTTGCTAATATGGGATGTCATACAGCTTCATGTCAAAAGAGGCGAACTGTCCCTTTAAATGCACTGTTCTTGTGGCATCTTTTATCTTTTATACACTTTATTATACTCTCTGATATTTATACTCTTACTTCGTTTAGGATTGTTCAAATCAAGTTTGGTTGCGCTGTACTCTGCAAATCAAATTTCCCCTGGAGGGGCAATAATTATTATAATTAATATAATTATTAATTATTATATCAGGGACTGAACTGAACTGAACTGAACTGAACTGAACTGATTAGCTGAGTCTCTTTGCAGAGTTTAACGCAGATATTCTTCAAGGCCACGAAAACCATCTCAAACCCAGGCTCCAGGTAAAGGTTCAGAGGATTTTTTTATAGGCGTCTCTATTGTTTCATGTTGAGCCAAACTGGCTCTGCAGGTTGAACTTCAACAAGGAAGCGTATTAAGTGAGTGATAATTAAAGATTAGTGATGGAAATGCAGGTAAACAGGAGTGCAAAGGAATTCTGGCTTTGATCCACGACAAGAAGAAAAACACTCTGAACCCGACGAGAGAAGACCAGAGATAAGATGTCAGCTGGTTTTCCACTGAAATGTAGGTTTTAAAAGGTGTGGTTTGTTCATCCACCGTGAAGCTGCCGCGAGAAGGAACAACATGACAACAGAAAGCAAGAAGGAAAAACTACAGAAAATAACAACCGAATGCAGAGAGATGAATAAAACTAACTCAGTGTGCTGCTCTGCTCTGCTCTGCTCTGCTCTGCTCTGCTCTGCTCTGCTCTGCTCTGCTCTGCTCTGCTGTGCCCGGTTCTGCTCTGCATGCCCGGCTCTGCTCTTCTCTGCTCTGCTCTGCTCTGCTCTGCTCTGCTCTGCTCTGCTGTGCCCGGTTCTACTCTGCATGCCCGGCTCTGCTCTGCTCTGCTCTGCTCTGCTCTGCTCTGCTCTGCTGTGCTCTGCTGTGCTCTGCTCTGCTCTGCTCTGCTCTGCTCTGCTCTGCCCTGCTCTGCTCTGCTGTGCTCTTCTCTGCTCTGCTCTGCTCTGCCCTGCTCTGCTGTGCCCTGTCCTGCTCTGCTCTGCTGTGTCCGGTTCTGCTCTGCGTGCCCTGCTCTGCTCTGCTCTGCCCTAATCTGCTTTAGACAGGGCTTTAATCTTTATTGCTGGTAGCTGCTCGAATGTTGTGACTCTTCTGCCTTTTGCACAAGGCCACACTGATCTGCGGGCAATTTGCAGAGTATTGTGCCGCATGATAGATTTTGTTATTAGTTGTTTTTACACCGACACCACCGTATTCTCAATCAGCCGCTCCCAAGACAGTGTGACAGCAGTCATCTCTCATTGTGTCTGGGCGCACCTCACACAGCTACTTTTGTCCCGGATCAATGAAATATTGTTGCTTTTAAAAGATTGTTAGCCACTCTGAGCTGCTTAATATTTGAATAAGTAAATGGGTGCTTCCGTGTAGCAGCTGATCTGCTGGCTCTACTTTTGTCTTTCAGCTACTCGTGTTTTGCATCCATGTCAGTGGTTGCAGGGTTACTAACCTTTGCTTTGAATTTTTCCCCTTTTGTAAAGGACGGAAGAAAAAAAAAAAAAAAGGACCTGTTAATAATATACGTACATTTAATAGTTTTATTTAGGCTCTCCTGCATAGCTTTGACCAGCGCCGTTTCAAGCTCCCTTATATTCGATCCCTCCTAGCTGGCATTAACTTCCATGCAAACCTCTATCATCTGGGCCCATGCCCGAGTCTGTTCTCTAACCATGCCATTCTAAGGGCAAAGGCCCTGCCGTCATCTCCTAGCCGTCTTGGCGGCCCGTTTTGTCCCTTCCTAGCCATGATTAAATTCGCTTACAAACGCCATAAGCTCCGCCCCTCCAAGCTAAACCGAACAGAGGAAGGACAAATGATGTTGCTAATATGGGATGTCATACAGCTTCATGTCAAAAGAGGCAAACTATCCCTTTAAATGCACTGTTCTTGTGGCATCTTTTATCTTTTATACACTTTATTATACCCTCTGATATTTATACTCTTACTTCGTTTAGGATTGTTCAAATCAAGTTTGGTTGCACTGTACTCTGCAAATCAAATTTCCCCTGGAGGGGCAATAAAGCTCTGAACTTAACTAAACTAAACTGGACTGGACTGATTAGCTGAGTCTCTTTGCAGAGTTTAACGCAGATATTCTTCAAGGCCACGAAAACCATCTCAAACCCAGACTGCAGGTAAAGGTCCAGGGTATTTTTTTAGAGGCGTCTTTATTGTTTCATGTGGAGCCAAACTGGATCTGCAGGTTGAACTTCAACAAGGATGCGTAATAAGTGAGTGATAATTAAAGATTAGTGATGGAAATGCAGGTAAACAGGAGTGCAAAGGAATTCTGGCTTTGATCCATGACAAGAAGAAAAACACTCTCAACCCGACGAGAAAAGACCAGTAACTGTGTTTCACCAATCAGACGTAGCCGTGCAGTCTGGTCACGTGACCATACTCAATCTCGCGGGACGGGTTAGCTTTAGCATTAGCAGTCGTAGCAAACAAACAAAGAAACAGATGAAAAATGTCAGAACCAACGGTGGGAAATGAAGACGCAGACGAGGCCTCATACTGAAAGCATGTTTACCTTACAAAGAGTGAGAAACAGCAGCTACATTATGTGTCTTCTGTGTCAACCAAAACAAACGCACATTTCAGCAGAAACTCAACATCTAACTTGAGGAAACATGTAGCGCTAAGTTTCCTAAACTCGTTTTTTCCCCATGGATAGGTGAATGTTTGTTTTTTAGGTTACATATGGGTTACATATGTTTTAAACATTTCCTAAGTCTCTTTAATTTTTTATTGAAGTACCTGAATTTACCTGGATTATTTTAATTTAAGCTATTTTGTAATTGATTATTTCATTTTAATTTATTTTATCAGTTGGATGAACTCTAATTTGCCTAAAGATGATTATTTAGTCTTTTTGTCTGTCTGATTGAATGCTTGTGTTAACAAATAAATCAGACGTTACTCAACAGTTACTCAGTACTTGAGTAGTTTTTTCACCGAGCACTTTTTTACTCTTACTCAAGTAATTATTTGGATGAATACTTTTTACTTTTACTTGAGTACAACTTTTGGCTGCTCTGCCCACCTCTGCCATGGTAACGATGAGGCTGCAACATGCTCTGAAACAGGTTAGGTTTGTGAGTATTTACTCAGTGGCTCCCCTCCCACGCAACTTATTAGCTGCCATGGAGTTTGGGATAGAAGCCAAGGCGGGTGCACGCTACAACTCGTGATCTGGCTGGTAATTGCTGCGTGTACTGGCATAGTTTTCAAACTTTGTGCCATTTGAGATGTGTTGAATGTGGGTGTGATAGACATATATATATAACCCTAAGTCCACCCTAACCCTAAGGTGGACTTAGGGTTAGGGCTCTGGTTCTGTGATCTTAGGCTTTTGGTAAGTGGAAGGGGAAGGTGTAAAATTGAAAAGTATGGTGGTCTAATTTAGGGTAAACAAGTTTCCATCCATCCATCCACCATTATCTTCCGCTGGTCCGGGAATCGGGTCGCGGGGGCAGCAGCTTGAGCAGAGAAACCCAGACGTCCCTGTCCCCGGCCACTTCCTCCAGCTCTTCTGGGGGGACCCCGAGGCGTTCCCAGGCCAGCCGAGAAACATAGTCTCTCCAACGTGTCCTGGGTCTTCCTCGGGGCCTCCTCCCAGTGGGACGGGCCCGGAAAACCTCACCGGGGAGGCGTCCAGGAGGCATCCTAACCAGATGCCCCAGGAGGCATCCTAACCAGATGCCCGAGCCACCTCATCTGACTCCTCTCGATGCGGAGGAGCAGCGGTTCTACTCCAAGCCCCTCCCGGATGACCGAGCTTCTCACCCTATCTCTAAGGGAGAGCCCAGACACCCTGCGGAGGAAACTCATTTTGGCCACTTGTATTCGCGATCTCGTTCTTTCGGTCACTACCCACAGCTCGTGACCATAGGTGAGGGTAGGAACATAGATTGACCGGTAAATCGAGAGCTTCGCCTTCTGGCTCAGCTCCTTCTTCACCACGACGGGCCGGTGCAGAGCCCGCATCACTGCAGACGCCGCACCGATCCGCCTGTCAATCTCCTGCTCCATTCGTCCCTCACTCGTGAACAAGACCCCGAGATACTTGAACTCCTCCACTTGGGGAAGGATCTCATTCCAGACCCGGAGAGAGCATTCCACCCTTTTCCGGCCGAAGACCATGGTCTCAGATTTGGAGGTGCTGATTCTCATCCCAGCCGCTTCACACTCGGCTGCGAACCGCTCCAGTGAGAGCTGAAGGTCACGGCCCGACGACGCTAACAGAACCACATCATCCGCAAAAAGCAGAGACCCGATTCTGAGGTCGCCAAAACGGACCCCTCAACGCCCTGGCAGCGCCTAGAAATTCTGTCCATAAAAATTATGAACAGAATCGGTGACAAAGGGCAGCCCTGAGTCCAACCCTCACAGGAAACATGTCCGACTTACTGCCGGCAATGCGGACCAAACTCTGACACCGGTCATACAGAGACCGAACAGCCCACATCAAGGAGTCCGGCACTCCATACTCCCGGAGCACCCCCCACAGGAGTCCCATAGGGAGACAGTCGAACGCCTTCTCCAAGTCCACAAAACACATGTAGACCGGTTGGGCGAACTCCCATGCTCCCTCCAGGATCCTGCCGAGGGTATAGAGCTGGTCCACTGTTCCACGGCCAGGACGAAAACCACACTGCACCTCCTGAATCTGAGATTCGATTATCCGGCGGATCCTCCTCTCCAGTACCCCCGAAAAGACCTTACCAGGGAGGCTGAGGAGTGTGATCCCCCTATAGTTGGAACACACCCTCCGGTCCCGGTTTTTGGGAGAAAATTATTCAAATTAATTTTTCAAATTGTGGCATAGAAGGGGGGGGGCTTAGGGTTAGGGCTATGGTCCTGTGACCTTAGGTTGAGAGTAAATGGGATGTGAAGGTATATATAAAAAGGAAATGATGTTCCTGTTTGGGATTAAATTACAAAATTTTACGAAAATGATTGAAAATATTTTTTCATCATTAAGGCTTATCCAATTGTTAAATTAGAGCCTCTTATCTAAATGAGTTGGGTCCTGAGTCCGTGTAAAGATCTGTATAGCTTCTTAATAATCTCTGGTGTAATGACTCAGTTGATCCACCAGTGTAAAAAGTAATAATAACTTTGTAAAAGTTAATTATCTAAACTAAAATTACACTGAACGGTAATCAAGTAGTGCAAGAGATAAACACATGAACCAATCGAGTCTAAACACAGCATCCTCAGTGGAAATTTGCATGTGCACCCAGTTGTTTCTGTCAATATCAGGTCAAGATGGAGGAGATAAAAAAGCACAACCATCTTAATAGACTAAATAGTGAAAGTCCTGCCGTATTTTCAGTGTTTGGTTCTGTTGCGGTACTGTGGTGCCACATAATGGAGGACAATCGAGTCGTTTATTTAAAAAACACATTTAAAACGGCTGCAACTGATCAACTTTCTGTAGGATGAAAAGTAAATAAGGTAGCTCAAATTGCTAAATGAAATGCAAGAGCTTTAATGTAATAAAAGCAATAAAATAAACAGAAACCAACAAAAAAAAAAGAAATTCAAAGCAAAGTAATAAAATTGAGTTTTAAGACTAAATTTAAAGGTTCTATGTTCTGCTTTTGCATGTTTTCTTTTTCATCTGCAGATAAAATGATGTATAATAAACACAGCACAAGGAACTCGTTTCATCCTGTTAAACTCTCACTTTAAATACATTTTTCTACAACTTTTCACTCACTGGGTGAAATTCTCCAGGCAGAGTCCCAATGTTACTGACCTGAGGTCCGTTTCACGTAGCAGGTTTAGTGAAAACTCTGAGTTGGTTAACCCTGAAATGAGGGAAACCCTGAGTTTTCCGTTTCACAAAGGGAGGTAACTCAACCCCGAGAAAGAGGGGTAACTCTAGCCTGTTTCACAAAGAGAGGTAACTTAACCTCACGGTCAGTTACCGGAGTAACAGACTCTCTGAACCTAACCTGGTCGGGACCAGGTTTTATTCAAGAAACCTTGAGTTTCTTTCTGTCTCCGCCCTCTTTCAGCCACACACGCCATTTGATTTCCTCATTCATTCAGTCAGCAGAGCGAGTTCTTCTACTTCTATAAGTCCATTAGATACAGTAGGAGGCAACTTTTTTTCACGAACATGTCCTTTTGACAACGATCCCGTGGATGAAGGTGCAGCATTATTGCAGAGAAATAAATATTCGTCGGAGATGGTTATCAGACCGCGCATAGATTTTTGCATTTACAGACAATTATCTTTTTGAGCGGCACTATCAGAATGTGTTGGGACAAAAGAAAAAAAAAGACATAAAAGACAAATAAATATTTGTATGAATAGGCTTAAAAAAGACATATATATAGGCCTATTATATTTTATAAAGGCACTCGTGTCTTGGGGGTGGATTCCCTCAGCCACTGGCCTCCCGTTAGAGGTGGTGGCCACCACCCGTTTTATGGGCATCTGCCTTCTTTCTGTTGGCTCAGTAAAAGTCTGTGTTAGTTTAAATAGGCTTAATTATTTAACAGAACATGATATAGATGATGACTCTAAATTGTCCTTCTGAGTGACTGTGAGTTTGTATGGTTGTTTGTCTCGTTTGTCTCTATGTGGCCCTGTGATGGACTGGCGGCCTGTCCAGGGTGTACCCGCCTCTTGCCCATTGACCGCTGGGATAGGCTCCAGCCCCCCCGCGACCCGACTGACGGATTCAGCGGTGTATAGATAATGGATGGATGGATTATATTGATGAGAAGACATAGTTTATGTGTGTGAAAACAGCATTATGTTGGGAATAAAATAACTGCACAGTCAAATAGCCACTTAATATTTATTTTACAGTGTAAAACATGATCAAAATGAGGTACCTCCATGCCGAGGTCTCACCTGTTTGAACAATATTTTTATATTTCATCTTAAACTGCTGCCAAGAGCGCTTCTCCCCTGCGGGATTGCACCTAAATGAAATAAATGAATGGGCTACCATTCAAGCAGTTTCCCTGTAATATTATTGTGATTGCAAAGGACTACATTTAAAATTACACTTTTACTGCTGCAGCGGTGTTGCACTTAATTCTAAAAACGTATTGAAACTCGCCGTATGAGCGCATTAAGATTTCCAATTCGAGGTTGGTGAAAAACGTAGCCCCTCCTCTTCCCCGTTGCCAAGGTGACTCGTCGAATCGGGGCTCCATTGATGCTGGCTTTTTAAAGTTGTGGTGCACGCGCTAAACTCAAGGTGAACTTACTCAGAGTTGATTAACCTCACTCAAATCAGCGATTCTGGAACCGAAAACTCAGGGTTTTCTATCTCAGAGTAGATCAACTCAGAGATCAGGAATAGACTCAGAGTTGGTTGAACCTGCTACGTGAAACGGACCCCAGGTTTTCAGAACTTTGTTTTTGTTTTTGATCGACAAATTACAAACTATTTGGAGTTATGAAGGTTTTTTACTAGGGCTGGGCAACGATTAAAATGTTTAATCTAATTAATCACATGATTTCCCTGATTAATCACGATTAATCGCATTTGTACGCAGAATCCAAAAATGAATCCAAAAGTAGCGTATAGCTTTTAGCATTTAGCTTTATTTTAAATGTGCTGCCATATGAATGAAAGTGCCATAACATTTGTTGTGCAAACACACTTTTAACATCAGCATCTTTCTGTAGTTTTTATGTAGAAGCCTCGCTCCACTGTCTGTTTCCTTGAATGACTTGCTGCTATCAGTTGTGTGTTTTGCCTTTAAGTGATATTTTAGACTGGAACTACTACGCTGAGAAGACAATTCAACTTGGCAGTGTTTACAGATGACTTTGGTTCTGTCGACTCCGCCGTCTGGAAGAACTTTAAAATGAAAATGGCCGAGTAAAAGTTCCGTACCCTTCTCAATGTTTGGTGGATCCGCCGATTACTTTCTTTTCCACAGCAACAGACTTTTACAATAATAAAATAAATAATAAAACAGGGGTGGTCCGTGGCGTAGTGGGCTGAGCAGGCGCCCCATGTACAGAGGCTACAGTCCTCGCTGCAACTGGTTCGAGTCCCGCATCGGACGGCCCTGTGCTGCATGTCGTTCCCCCTCTCTTTGCCCCCTGCTTCCTGTCTCTCTGAACTTTCCTATCCATTAAAGGCACAAAAAAAACTGTGTTAATGCGTGATAAAATATTAATCGGCGTTAAATAATTGACTAGTTAACGTGATAATAACTCGCCCAGCCCTATTTTTTAATTTATTCAGAATCACAGTTTGTTCTTGTTTGTGATTGGTTCTCTGGTATCAAGTCTGCCCATTTTACTGAACATCCAAACCTAGATTGATATCAGTGTTGAGAGACTGGTGACGATGAGCTCATGTAGACATTCTTCAAGATCTAGAGAGCAACAATGAAGGTTTTTCAGACTTTAACACATGTCCAGACTATAATGTCATGCATGACATAATGGTTAAGGGCACTTTTAGAGGCATCTCTATTGTTCCAAGTTAAACATTGTTCCATGCGAAGGTAAAATGGATCTGCAGGTTGAAGAGTGATAATTAAAGATTAGTGATGGAAATGCAGGTAGTGCAAAGGAATTTTGGCCGTGCTCCAAAAACAAGAAGGAAAACATTAAAGTCTGGTGAAACCAGATGACACAAACATAATTGATGAATTAACATTAATGGATAATCCATGACGAGCACAGAAGTCCAAAAACAAAACACCCCTTTGGTTCTCATCAGGTCACATTGTTTGCTAGCATCTGCTGCTAGCTTACAGCTACATGCTAACCTGTTTCCCTCTGGGAACAACAGAGGAACTATCTGTATCTATATATAAAGCTGGAGGGTTGTTGGTCTGACTGCAGGAACAGCTTCATTATGTCTGTGTTACTGCATTAAATCACACAGCAGATGTCCAGCTGTTGACGACAGCTAAGGTCCGTAAACACACCGTAACTCGTCCTCGCCAACGAACAAACAGACATAAGTAACCCTGGTGAGGAGCTGCTGATTTTGGTGGAATGTTTTTCCATACTTGAGCATTTAATCATCAGCAGTACTTACATCATTTTATCCATCATGTTGCTGATTTATATCAAATTCTGCAACAGTTTAGTGGTTAATCTCTTGTGATGTTGCCAGTTGAAGTCGAGTCTTTTGGTTGATGATTCCAGTGATAACTTATGCTGATGTGCCCACCTGGTTTTATTACTATATAGAGAAACTGTTTTAGCATTGTTAGCTGTGAGGTTGTTCGATGCATTTGGAGGTTCACGTTCCTGTAACCAGCGCCAGTTTTACCTCCGGGGAGATAAAAGGTGGAGGAAGTTTACTCCAGCTGTGTGTGTGTGTGATACATGTGATCAGAATGATGGTTAATTACACTCCCCCCCCCCCTCAGATTATCTGTATCTTGCTTTCAGACTCCACTTTGCATCTTTTTTAGCTTCTTTTCTATCTGAAACATGGTAACCGCAACAGAAACTGGTGCTGCCTCGTACGTAAGAGCCAGGGCCGTATTAAGTCAATGTGTAAACCTCAAGTGTACCCCCCCCCACACACCTTGCGCGCGCCTTCAGTAACCTACTGCACTCACAAACTTTGACCTTTGCTGAAATAGTAGCATGTACATAAGCAAGAGTACACATAAAAAGTGTCTTTCTTCCTCATTGAAATTTTTCTAAGTAGGCTACACCAGCCCATCAAATGCACTGAAAACAACCAAGGATAGGCATATTGAAATGAATTGAAAATTCGAAATATAAATTCAAATAACATCCAGTACAGCATATTCAGATGTACAATTATTTACATATGTGCATAAATTCAAAAAGTATCTGTCCTGTATGAACATAGACATATCAATTATCACCAGTAGATGGCAGACCGCCACTGGGGCATACTTTGTAACCACGAGTTCTACAGCAGAATAAAAGGACTGAACCAGCAACATGTCCTCCCTGTTGTGTCTCGGGCAAAATAGTTTACTTACACTATAAGGAAGCAACATAACAGTAATCATCTAGGCTACATTTTCAAACGTATTCATTCAAAATCAGTAACAATTAAAGCAGCATCCATCTATATACAGTATGTAGGATTATTCAAATATCTCCATTTAAAACCAATCAATTCAATTTAATATCAATCCAAACAGCATCCATATATTAAAATGTAAAGATTCAAAATGTGTATCAATTTGAAGAGCATTTGTCTATATTGAAATATATTATCAATTCAAAGAGCATCCACCTATGCAGCACTAACAACACTCCTATTATCCAGAGGGACGTCATTGCCACAGCCGTCCCAGAGCACCATAAGTTATGGCCTAGGCCCTGTTGCTGTTATGGAGTCTTTCATTTTTTTTTATTTTTCTCTTCGCACAACCACTCAATTGATGTCTATCCATTTTTTTTTATTTTTACCGCGTTTTTTAAAAAATAGATACATTTCACCATAGGTGGACTGGCTCAACTGACAGGTTGAGGGAGGGGGGTTAATGTTCACTTTAGGCCACTATTGCTCAGAATTATGATATATCGTTGCTGTTCTTATCACAGTAGTTTTAATAATGAATTTTATATGAATATTCATGTCAAGTGTAACCATTTTAAGTGTACAAACATTCATGAAAAAAATATTTTTAAAGTTTGTCGTGTGGTGCCCCCCACTGGCTGTAAATGGTTGGTGCCCCTGGGCATTGTGCCGCAGGCCCATAGAGTTAATCCAGCCTTGGTAAGAGCAGTATAAATGTTGCTTTCATCACTTCCCTTTGTTGGTTTAATTCTCCCATATGTGGACGAGCTCGAATGAATGCACAAAAAAAACAAGCTCTGGATGCCAGCTGCTTTCAGTTACAATGTGAAAGCGTAATACTTATCATCAGGTAGAATCTGGGCTATGTTCCAACAGGAGCGGCAGCCAATTAAACAAGTCAGTGAGAGGGTAAACGCTCTAAACTACTGTTAAGAGAGTCTCTGGACTTGTGTCATGATCAACATGACTCCTTTAAATTCATGTCAACATAAATATCTTAAATACATCTGCAGATATGAGGCGTCCTTTCCTTTACACTTCATCCCAATCAGATGGCTTTGTTCATCACAGGTGGTGTGATTATTGGCTAAATTCCAATCAGACTGAGTTATTAAGTGCATGTAGACACCTTAATCTGACTAAGAACTGGATCGGATGGGATTAAGACCCCGAGATAACTGGGTTGAAAGTCACTCTAAACCTGCTTGTAGACGCTGAAGCACGTGGTGAATCAGACTTTGCGTTCTGCGCATGCTCCAGATGTTTTCCCGGGGTCGTGACCCGGAAGTCAAAGGAGACGATATTCCTGTTGTTGTCGCCGTCAGAAAGAAAGAAACAACGCGATGGAGAATGCTCCGTTGGGCATTGAGTTTGTGCAACAAGCAGCTCATCACAGACCAAATGTAGAGGGACGTAGCTTCATCTGGCTCTGCGTTCTCCATCTTTCTCCAATGCCTGAGTTTGTTGTTGTTGTTGGTGGTGAAGAGGTCAACAGGAAGTGGCTCTATTAGCAACAGCTGGAATGGGTACAGCGCCACCTATCATACCGGGGTATGACACGCTTTGTGCCTCTGATCCCATTCATTCACCGCCATATATCCAAGGAGAATTACCCTTATAACTCAGTCTTATTGTCATTTAGCCAATAATCTGATCCTTTCAATGCCATGTGACCCCACAAAGCTTCGTTCAATCCTTTTCCTATCACCATGAATAGAATGTTTACCCTCGGTGCTCTGTGGGCTACAACAAAGACAGACTACATTTGTTACATTTACCATTATCGCTATAGGAGGCAGTGCAGTAACTAAACAGCTGACACACGAAACAGTGAAAACAGGATATGGAGAGAGAGAGAGAGAGAGAGCTGGTGGCCATGTGAAGCTAGTGAACTCTAGACAAAAAGTGAAAACCTGTCGAACACCAGAGATCTCTAGAAATGTGTCCGAGAACAGAACAAGAAGTCTGTGATGGAGTTTACAATGTGAAATGTGTCATTATAAGAATGAAAATAGTGAGATTTAGGAATCCAAGAAGAGTCCAACAGAAAACAAATGTGGTAACAGGAAGTGATGTCAGAATACGTCTTACTGCGGAAACGTCAGCACGTCAGGAAGAAGAAGTGACTCTCAAAGCCCTGCGCAACAGCACAAGTGGAAGTTATTCATTTAACATTGGACACAGTTATATTTCATAGGTATTAATGTAAACAACATCTAATCATCGCTGCACCATTACAGCACAACAGAAAATGTTGGTCAGGAAGGTCAATACAGCAAGAAGACAACTACACAATATCAATGTTCCCCTTGGAAGACTCTTTGGTTTAATAAAAGATTAGATATTTTTATTACTGCTGATTATGGTGCAGATTGATCATTATCATTTTCAGTGCAAATACTGACGATGAACATTAAGTGCTATGAATTTCAGATAGAAAATATACTTCAAAATATACTTGAAACATTCACACCACATTCCTGAAACATCTAAAATACGATGCTCCAAATCCACTGACTGCAAAGTAACGCTTTGTTTATCAAATCGTTCTTCTTAAAATGGATGTTAAATAGTCTTCATTTGACAAAAATGACATATTTTAAACATATTTCAGCCCAGTACAGATTTGGTAAACATACTATAAAATGTTGGAATGCCAAAGTGATGCGTTCAAGTGCAGCTTTAAGAATTCTTCATTTTCACACCCCTAAAATAAAGTGCTGACCACATTACAGATACAGTGATGAAGCTGGCTGGAGGATACGGTCAGAATAGAAAAATAAAACACTAAAATAAGCAGAGAAATCAAAGGATCTTGTGGATAACCCCATCATCATTTATATGCATCGATAACCAGGCTTCAACAGAGGCCCAGAAGATTATTGGCACATATACAGCTGGAGCCCTGAGTGGCTGATTCCTCGTGCTCTGTGAGTCAGTTGGGTTTATGCCGATAAAGTGGCAAATTTAAGTATATTTTTACATTCATTTGTGCCTGACACATCATGTAAATTAGATTAAACTGGACTCCTCTATGAGAAGAGTTGGAGACACAAGGATAAGACGAGGAGATGGAGGCTGAGGAGGATGGAGGAGTGAACAGGGCTGCTCCCGCTGGTCGTCGTCACGGTGGTCAAGGTGGTGGAGGCCGTGGTGGCCGTGGTGGCCGTGGTGGCCGTGGTAACGGTGGTGCTGGTGTTGGAGGTCGGAGACAGGAATGTTCCCAGTGACCGAGTCAGGAAGGTCTGGAAGCGGGTCAGTTTTTCGAAGACCATCACTGTGTCTCGTTTCCTCCTGTTAGACGAGCCTGCAAACGATAACACGGCCGGCTGGAACCAAGAACCATCGCTCTTACACATGAGCGGACCTCCAGAGTCACCCTGAACAAACAGAAGGGAAATCAGTTTGTCGAATCGCTTGCAACATATGATGCATAAAGACTATTTTCTTGTGTAGTTTCATGTGAAGTTTTATGCCAAGCTCTGAGATTTTTCCCTTGACCACAGGTAAGGGTTGGAATGAAGACGGATCAGTATTTTGAAAACTTTGCCTTCCAGCTCAGCTCCGTCTTCATAACAACAGATCAGAGTAGCGCCAATTGAGGCAGGGACCCATCACTGATCCGTAGGGCACACTTCACCTTTTCCTGGCTGTGCGCTGAAGGTCATGGCTTGAAGAAGCCAACAGAAATGCATCATCTGCAAAAAGGCAGAGATGTAACTCTGAGGTTCCCAAACCAGACGTCCTCCCCTCCCAGAGTACGCCTCGAAATCCTTTCCGTGAAAGTCACAAACAAGATTGGAGACAAGAGGTAACCCTGTTGGTGTCCCAACATACAATGTAAACAAACTCGATTTGTACCAGAATGTGACCAAAGCACCTTTAGGATGGCAGCTGGGCTCAGTTTTAGAGATAGGGCGAGGAGTTTGAAGGAGCTCAGAGTATAGCCACTGCTCATCCACATCAAAAGTAGTCAACTGAAGTGATTCATCTGCCGTTTTCGGACATGTTCAACTGAAAGGAGATCCCGGGGCAGAACCAGAACACCTCAGGATCTCCCAGGAAGAGCTGAAGAGTATCACTGGGGAGAGGGATGTCTGGGTTTCCCAAAGGACTCCATGACCCGACCCCGGATAAGCAGAAGATAACGGATTGATGGATGGATGGGTTTAGTTTCTTGGTCTATGTCTTGATCTTGGGTCTCTGACCTCGAGTCCATAATAAAGCTTAATTGATTGACTGAATAAATCCACCTTTGCTGGGCTGAAACTATTGCCTCACACTTTGAGTTCTTCATTTTCATCTCAGCCTCTTCACACTTTGCAATAAACCACCCCAATGGGTGTTGAAGGTCACGGCTGAATGAACCCAAATAATAGATATACCAACCTGAGCCCACTGACCTGGACAGTTTCTGCTCTTTGGCTCCCACCATTAAACCTAAGCATTTCTCTCTGGTGCATATGAACAAAATGGCCAACATGGCCAGCATGCCATATTCCCAAATTCCCAAATTAGCTCCAAAAGGATACCCCAAATACCATATTCATATTCTTTTTCCAACCCCAAAAGGAACATGGGCGACTCTTGTGCACCTTTCAGAATCCTTGAGAAGGTATGGAGATGGTCCAGAACCCCATACCCTGTATCAAAACCACAATGGTCACAGCGGTGAACTATCAGCCAAACTGCTCTCCAGTGCATAGGCACTGACTTTCCCAACCAAGCTGAGTAGAGTGATCTCATTGTAGTTAAAAAGCACCTTCTGGTCCCCCTTTCTTAAGAAAGGGAACAACCCTCTATATCTTGTCAGTGTTTTTCAGTCTTTTGCACAAACTGCGGCTCTTTCCCGAAGTGATATTTTATGTCCCTCAAGGCAGTATAGAGTCACAGGGATCAGACCTGCCTTAAGAATTAAATCTGATCCACAATCGGGTGGTTAGGTGGTCGCTCAATCCTCTTCTAGGTTAAGCCCAGATGGGCTTGATTGATAAAGGTCCAACCTTTTGTTGTCTTGTTGTCCAACCTATGTCTGGCTCCAGGGTAGGCAGCGGTATCCCTTTCTCAAGCTATTTGTATTTCTTCCTTGTTTGTTATTGGGTTTGCACATCTGGTCTCTCATCCAGGATTGATTTGCCATGTGAGACCCTACTGAAAGCAAATCGCCCCCAACAACATAAATCATGGGATTTTTCTGGGTTGTCAGATTTGTGCAGGAGTCTGAAGAAACACATTTATGAACAACATATCAAGAAATGGTTGGTGATCACTATCTGTAATAATCCCTTAATGTACCTGCTCCAGTGTAAACTGTCCTGTACAAATGCTGTCGGCTGTTGATGCATTCCCACAGTTTTGTATCGTGGTCTGGAACTCCTGCAGAACTTGCTCTTCTAAAGTTTAAAACAAAAAAAACCCCCATAAGGTTTAATCTGTAACAGTTTAGATTTACTGTGTCTGTATTTGTGCTGTTGACTCACCTCTTCCTCGCCCAGAACTCCAGCCGGCTATCCAGCAAGTCGAGCCCACTGGGAAGCTCCGCCCGGTGTCCAGGCAGATAGGCTGGATGTATACGGTCAGGGTTGGTCGGGCTGACAGCTGCAGCACGGCGACGTTGGACCCCGTCAGGTTGCTCAGAGTGATGTTTGTTACACTTAGTGACACCTCAAAGGGGTTTGATCCGTTCTGCTTCAATCGACCCAACACGACCGTCCACTCAGACGCCACCGGGGAGCTGTGGGTGGGAAGACAAACTAAATTAAGACAAATAATAACCGAAAACGTATCACTGCCTCCTGCCGCCTGCCGACAGCCGCGCCTGTTACAGTGTTTGCTGCTCGGTCTGCACTTCGGTCCGCACAGTCTGCACAGCAGGCAGTGATACGAAGGGAGAGAAAATAGGTCCAAGCGATTATGAGGTCTGACTTTTTCCTGGAGAACGATTTTGTGATGCAAATGTATTACTCTGTTGAACGCATATTGTTTTGAGAAGCAAAACGCTTTATTTTTTAAACCCCAGCCAACTAGCTGGACTACTTTCATCAACGCCAAAACGAGGCTGGAACTCTGCTCACAGGACGCAGCAGGGGGTAAGAAGATGTTCATAAATGATGTTGCTGATATGGGATGTCATACAGCTTCATGTCAAAAGAGGCGAAGTATCCCTTTAAAAAAGAAGTTGGACCTTTTTTTGCTTTTTAGGATGTAGCTTTCCTTAATTTGCATTCATGGTGTGTGGTGATCATGAGGATCAGCTGTAATAACTTTGATGTTCTAACTTGTAATTTCATCATTCAAACTAACTAAATATCTAATGTCATCTACTCACCCTGAGAAGCAGTTTGCATTGCTCATCACCGAGTCCACAGCCACCAGCGTCCCACCGCACACATGTCGTCCGTTCTTCTGCAGGCTCGCCATCCACGGCCACTCGCCGGCCCTCGCCACCGAGCTTCCCCCCAAAATACGGGAATTCAGTGAGGCTTGTCCACAGACCACCGCTGGAGAGAAAACATTTTCGGTTCTATTTTTTGTCTAAGTACTGCACAATTTAAAAAAGCTGTTAAGCTGCGTTTTTAACAGATACAGGTTAATAATAACGGTTTAATAACACTGAAAATGAATTTGTCAGAAAGTCAGAGCATGACAGGTACTTACGCTTGGGTGTGGTGCTTTGAGGGGGACTTGTTGTAGTGGTTGTTGTTGCAGTGGTTGGTGTGGTGGTTGTTGTAGTGGTTGTTGTTGCGGTGGTTGGTGTGGTGGTTGTTGTAGGCATTGTTGTTGCAGTGGTTGGTGTGGTGGTTGTTGTAGGCATTGTTGTTGCAGTGGTTGGTGTGGTGGTTGTTGTAGGCATTGTTGTTGCAGTGGTTGTTGCAGTGGTTGTTGTGGTAGTGGTTGTAGTGGTAATTGCCGGGAGGCCTGTGCACGAGACGCTGAGGTCACTGTCAGTCCCAGTGGATGTGAAGCTGATAAAACCCGGCTGGTTGCTTGTTATCTGGCTGTTGATCCATGTCTCATACCGGGACACTCGAGCATAAACTCCTGGAAAATCAGGCAGAGCACATCCTCTTCCAAAGCTGACAATGCCCGCCTGAATCCACCGACCGCCCTGCTTACTTACCAGCGGACCTCCTGAGTCTCCCTTCAAGACCAGAAACATTTTGGTTAGAGCAAGTGAGGAGAAGGAATCTTTGCAAGAGGTAAAAATTAGGGATGCACTGATCCGCTTTTTTCACCTCTGATACCGATATCTGAGGTTTAGTATCAGCCGATACCGATCCAATACAAAAAAACAGCGCGGAATTATGGTTACAAATGGTAAGATTCATTGTGTGGAAAAGACTGGGATCATTCTTTTGTGCAAGGCAACATCAGACTTGACTTAAAGCGGCACTATGCAACTTTTTCATGGTCATAAAATTGCTTGGCAATCATCAGATTGCTTGGCTGACCCGTTCTGATGAAAACGGTGACATTTCCATCTCCATCTGGTGGCCCTAGCCCGAAACAGCGCTTGCAACTTTGCCTGTGGCGCCGCGTGCTTTGTTTACCTCTGGAAGTCTCGCGACACACGAGAGCCGAGAACTACTGCTTCACGGCAGGTCTAAAGGGCTCTGAGCCGAGCCAGGGAGCCTGATAAGACACACCTCTCTCCATTAGCTGTCGACGGCTAAATTGAATGCGGTTAGCTTCTAGAGAAGTAATATATAATATGGCTAGACTGTCGCCTTATTTTCTACGGAGCTCCCCCTACAGCTTTGGGGTGTGTATTGCATGGTAAACAAACCCCGTATTACTGAAAGTTGCATAGTGCCGCTTTAAACATTTCTTTCCTGTTTTTTTTTTAAAACAAATAGACATATAAATGTACTGAATTACTTATTTATTTAATAATTGTGCACCAGTAAAACAATCTTAATCATAAAAATATAACAAGTGGAACTGGTTCAGTTCAGTTAGGGATTCAAAATCCAATGTAAAACAAAATATTAAATAACAAAGGAGCTGAAATTGAGAAAAAAAAACAATAGCTTCACTAGTTTGGTTGGTAGACTTTCAAAATAAATAGCAATCAGCTCTTTATATAGTTTTGTGTAAATGGAAATTAGACATCCATTACAAAAGCATTTGAACAAAACAATAGCTTCTCTGAGTCCCAATTTAACAACTTTTTTCACCACTAGAGGGGGCAGAAGGCCCTTGCATGAATGCCAATGCTGGACAGGTCAAGGGGAAAAATAAATGGCCGATATGGATCGGCCCATTGTCACTGATACCCGATCTAGAATTTTCTCTGATATCGGCTCCAAATATCAGATCGGTGCATCCCTAATAAAAATCTGATGAAAATGATTACCTGGCAGGAGTCTTTCCCTCCCTCAGATAATCCGGCACACACCATGTTGTCTGTGATTGCGTTCACTCCATAGTTACACTTACACCCTCTGTTTCCCACAATCGGCACCTCCACCTCCATCAGGTTTTGTGGAGAAGGAAGGGGCACTAAGGGGACAGACGCAAATACAGTTAAATAAACAACATGTGACCATGAAGAATCCAAGAAGTTTAGGAAGTTTTGGGTTTTGTACTGACTTGTCAAAGCAATCAGCGCCCCAGAGAGCATTTGGGCACTTGTATATAAGATTTACTTTTATTGTCATTCATTTCATTGATGGAAAAGAAAAGAAAAAGTAAAACTATGCAGATATTACAGGGAATTGTACAAAATATACAGATAGGATAAAATTAAAGATATGAATAGACATTAACAAAAGTAGGTATTCGGTAGCCAGTCATGCCTTTAAGGCCAAATAAACTGCAGTTTTGGGCTCTGTCTGAATAAAATGTGTCTAAGTTTTGGCAGCAACACTCATCTTGAGTCTATGCCATTCGTTAGCTGGGCAGCTGTAGTTCTGGACGAGTCATTATTCAAACTGATGGGTTCTGGTCCAATTGAATTCAATGTGGGCAAGATACCTAAGTCTACATTGTGTTCCTCACTTTAGGTTAAAGCATGTCTGAAATGAATGTGATGTAAATGTCAGTCAAGGCCATTTATGGGCCATAAGAAGACTGAAGATGTGGGACAACTTTCAAACATTCATTGCTTTCTGGGACCTCAGTTTCTTCCATCAATGCCTTCTCTGAGGCCTCTCCAACATTTAGAAACCTTACAATAACAACGCATGTATGTCACTTTTTAAGTCTTCACCCATAAAAACAGACTGAACAAAAAGGTGTTAAAACATCCTATCTTATACATCCCAATACCATGACATGCTCTTTATCAGGCAGCCCCTATTTCTGTATTTATGGGTGCCAGTGCCGAAGCCATTAGACACACCTACTAATCTTGTGCCAAACTCTTATTTTTCTCCCGTTTCCGTCATGAATTTCGGCGCGCTACTAGTACTGCACCAATGGTCCGACCGACATAAAAAGCACACCGCTGTGTACGCAACGATTGGGAATAGTGTGCAATGACTTTTGAGTCTCATTAGTGGAAAGCAATTCCGGCAAAATGGGAAAAAGTGGGAAAATTGTCAATGGGAAAATGCATTGAAAATCAAAAACTGGCCTATTTTGGAGGCCTCATAACTCAGCCATACTGACATGATTCAAAGTTTATATGTGACAGGAAACACTGAACTACAGCCTCTGTCTCTGGGCGGGCAGTAGCTTCGCACCCATCAAAGTTTCTTCAGAAATTTTCTAGTTTATTCCATTCTATGACCCACCTTCACTTCCAATGGTGCCCCATCCGGTGACCCAGGTGTCAATGCCGCTGAAGAATGTGCTATTTGAGGCTGCCAGACACACAGGTGCAATGAAGTTGGTAAAATTCACTGGTGAAGACAGCCTCAAGAGGGCGATGTCGTTGTCGCTAGTGTCTATGACGTAGTCAGGATGACGGATGATCTGTGACACTGTGCGAGACACCTCATTAGGGTTGGATCCCTCCTGACTCTGACGACCCAGAAACACAGTCAGGCCTGATGGGTTGTTACTGAGACCAGAAGAAGTGACATTTTAAAGGTTGATGAAACCGTCCTTTGCACAACATAATCATTTATTTCTTAAATAATTTGACATATTTAAGGTTTTCAAAGTGGGACGGAGGGCTTCTAGTAGTTCTCCAAAGAGTTTCAGGGGAAACTAAAAAATATTAGTTCCTTAATTATTTGTCAGGAGGGCATGACTAGCTTAAATGTTGAGATTTGGTTTAACACAATTCATAGTTCCATAATTTTATGAAGAATGTTCCAGTTTTTCCAAAAGAGACACAAAACAACCAAAAACAGATTCAACAGCCAGTAAAACAAGCAAAATGACAAAGACACTCTCCTGTTTGGGATTTATGAGCTTAAATGATATAATATTATATATAATATGATATAATAATGAGAAACATGGAGGACTTGAGCTTTTTTTCAGAGGGGTGTTTTATTCCTAACTCGCTCCCTGACTTGGATGACTCCTGATTCAGAATAAATCACTTGTGTCTCTGTTGCTACTGGATACCTGAAGAACATCACACCAGATTTATCAGAAACTGATAAACTCTGAAGCTCTATGAGCTCTACCCGTGTTGCTCACCTTGAGAAGCAGTGAGCAGCACTCAGCACCCACTGATTGTTGATGAGGGATCCTCCACAGAAGTGACCGGAGGTATGCAGACTGACCTGCCAGGGCCAGCTGCCTTCAGCAGCAGCCTGTCCTCCAACAATCCTGCTGTTGAGTCGTGGCTGGCCACAATCTGAGGAAACACACACATTAAATCATCCGTCTGCTCTGAGCAGGAAGAATAAAAAGAGTCTAAATCTGTAAATGTTGCTTTATGTACAGAAGCTTTGACTTACCACTCAACTGTGACTGTGACTCTGAAAGATAAAAGCAAACAAGTCAAACAAAAAGGATTGGTTCGCTGTAAAGGTTCAAAGTTGGTGTTAACAGAGTGGGGATTCTCCACTGTTATCCCTCTGTTCAGTGTCAAAGGTTTCCTGATACATGAGGACATCCTCTGCTGCGCTTTCAGAGTGGAGATTAAACTTTCACCAAATGGAGACATTTTTAAATCCAGGTTAAAAACATTTCTTTTCTCATGTGTCTATGCATGAAATCTGCACGATATCTTAGAACTTATCTGGACTGCTGCTCGTTTTTAAATTCATTGAAATTATTTTATTTGTTTCTCTTTATATTCTTTTATGTATTTTTAATGCTTCTTCCACTCCCTGCTGCAATGCTTTTATTTTGTGTAAAGCACTTTGAACTGTTTTGGACATGAAATGTGCTACAAATAAATTTAATTTGATTTAATGAATGCAGTTTCCTTTTATCATCTTCATAAAGAGCTCTACTTAGTGCTAAGAACTTCTTTGTGTTTACTTGCAATGAGAATAAAGGAATCTCTATTTTCTCTGAAAACTACTTTCTGCTGAGGAAGACCTGTGATAATAACACGCTGAGTGAAATAAAGTTTGCTGAATGCGTTGGATAAAAGTTTAAAATATCAAAATGTTCCTGTTATTACACAGAATCTTCTGCAAACTCAATTCAAACGTTAAAAGTTGGCCATAAGATCTAAAAATTAAATTAAATTAATTAATTTTCAGTGTTTTTTTAACGTAATATTCCTTGAAATAATCCATCAGCGCCCCCTGCTGTGCAGACAGATTCCTGCATGTCTTTATTACATATTAACTATAAAATTGTACAAATAGAAGAAATGAGTTTAAAAGTCTTGGTATTGATTTGTGACCAATGGAAATGTCTTCCAATCACATTTTAAGGGGGAAATGAACTAACCCATATGGCATGGGCGGCCGTGGCTCAGTGGCTAGAGTCCAATAACCGGAAGGTTGGCGGTTCGATTCCCACTCTCGCCACTCAAAAAAAAAAGATTGGTGGAACTGATAGCTGGAGGGGTGTCAGTCCACCTCCTTGTCACGGCTGAGGTACCCTTGAGCAAGGCACCGTATCCCCCATGCTCCCAGGGCGCTTCATGGCTGCCCACGGCTCCAGGTTGGCATCTGTCTCTGAGTGTGTGACCCTGTGCATGTGCATGTGCATGTGCATGTGCATGTGCATGTGCATGTGCATGTGCATGTGCATGTGCATGTGCATGTGCATGTGCATGTGCATGTGCATGTGCATGTGCATGTCACCAGGTGCCAACCTGGATGGGTTAAAAGCGGAGGACAAATTTCGTGTGTATGCATGTATACATGACAATAAAGTGGATCTTAATCATTAAAATACTAAAAATATTAATTATTATTCATTTTCTCTGAGAGGTTTTTAAACATTGAACATCTTTATAAAATCAGGAAGAAACGGCTGAGACTGAAACAAGTTAATGTGCCTTTTAAAACAAATAAAAAGGATTTTCAGTCTGATTCATGAAGGAAAGCAGCTAATGTGATCGAGAGAACGCAGGCATACACGGGGAGGACGTGACCTCAGGAGCTCAGCGTACATTATTAATTCAGTAAACAGATCATTATTAATACACCACAGTCATAGATATCCATCTATAGATAGATATCTATATTTATAAATGTGGAAACATCACAAATAAATGCTCAGATGTCATGAACAGGTCCTTCAGATCAGGAATTTATATTTGTGTTAAAAATGAAGTGTTTTTAGAAGTTAAACACTTTATTTCAGGAAGTTTTTAACATATTTAAGGTATGCACAAGTTTCTAGTGTTTACCTTAAATGTGTTCAAACCTGAAATAAAGTGTTTAACTTCTGAGACAGATGAAGTTGTCCTGAACCCCCCCACAGAGGCTGTGATTCCTGACTGAACAGCAGGTTTCTCCTGAAAGGATGACTGAGATCTCTGAGAAGTTTCCCACTTCCCACCTGAGTGTGGGTGTTCTCCTCTGCTCTCAACTCAAACTAACACTCACACCTTTCAGCCCTCAGGATGAGTCTGAGCAGAATCCAACCTCAGAGCAGGAACCAGTCTTTCCTCTTTGTCCCATCACATCAGAGGAAAACAAACTTTTAAACCCACAACATGAACACCGGTCGGACGCTCCAGCAGCAGCTCAGTGTGACGCTTTATTTTACATTCTTTCCTGATCGTTATTCTGTGTTGTGACACCTTTTCCTTCATTAACATGAACTCTGGCTGAAAGCGATCCAGGTGTGCACTGAGCAGATTCTTACCTTGATTCAGGAGAGCCAGCACCGTCACCACGTAGATCAGCTGTAATGCCATAACTGTCAGATAACTTCTTCAGATCAGCTCCAGCTCAAGCATTTATACCTTTTATGTGATGCAGTCACACCTCCGTCAGCTCCGACAGTCACCTGTCCATGACACGCCCAACACCTCCCGGTTCCTCCCTAAAACAAACATCTTTCACCTTTCAAGCTGCTCATTTTCTGCAGCATTTCTGTTCCCTATGAACATTTGTGTCTTTTTAAAACGCATTTTCTCTGCTTTATTCAGCCGGGATCTGTTCTCTCTAACCTAAAGAACTTGGAGCACAGAATAAATCAAACTAGCAACGGTTATAAAAACAGCTGAGGACCCAGATGCAGAAAGACATTATGGACTAAAGCTAAACCGAACAGAGGAAGGACAAATGATGTTGCTAATATGGGATGTCATACAGCTTCATGTCAAAAGAGGCGAACTGTCCCTTTAAATGCACTGTTCTTGTGGCATCTTTTATCTTTTATACACTTTATTATACTCTCTGATATTTATACTCTTACTTCGTTTAGGATTGTTCAAATCAAGTTTGGTTGCACTGTACTCTGCAAATCAAATTTCCCCTGGAGGGGCAATAATTATTATAATTAATATAATTATTAATTATTATATCAGGGACTGAACTGAACTGAACTGAACTAAACTGATTAGCTGAGTCTCTTTGCAGAGTTTAACGCAGATATTCTTCAAGGCCACGAAAACCATCTCAAACCCAGGCTCCAGGTAAAGGTTCAGAGGATTTTTTTATAGGCGTCTCTATTGTTTCATGTTGAGCCAAACTGGCTCTGCAGGTTGAACTTCAACAAGGAAGCGTAATAAGTGAGTGATAATTAAAGATTAGTGATGGAAATGCAGGTAAACAGGAGTGCAAAGGAATTCTGGCTTTGATCCACGACAAGAAGAAAAACACTCTGAACCCGACGAGAGAAGACCAGAGATAAGATGTCAGCTGGTTTTCCACTGAAATGTAGGTTTTAAAAGGTGTGGTTTGTTCATCCACCGTGAAGCTGCCGCGAGATAGAACAACATGACAACAGAAAGCAAGAAAATAACAACCGAATGCAGAGAGATGAATAAAACTAACTCAGTGTGCTGCTCTGCTCTGCTCTGCTCTGCTCTGCTCTGCTCTGCTCTGCTCTGCTCTGCTGTGCCCGGTTCTGCTCTGCTCTGCTCTGCTGTGCTCTTCTCTGCTCTGCTCTGCTCTGCTCTGCTCTGCTCTGCTCTGCTCTGCTCTGCTCTTCTCTGCTCTGCTCTGCTGTGTCCGGTTCTGCTCTGCTCTGCTCTGCTCTGCCCTGCTCTGCTGTGCCCTGCCCTGCTCTGCTCTGCTGTGTCCGGTTCTGCTCTGCGTGCCGTGCTCTGCTCTGCTCTGCCCTAATCTGCTTTAGACAGGGCTTTAATCTTTATTGCTGGTAGCTGCTCGAATGTTGTGACTCTTCTGCCTTTTGCACAAGGCCACACTGATCTGCGGGCAATTTGCAGAGTATTGTGCCGTATGATAGATTTTGTTATTAGTTGTTTTTACACCGACACCACCGTATTCTCAATCAGCCGCTCCCAAGGCAGTGTGACAGCAGTCATCTCTCATTGTGTCTGGGCGCACCTCACACAGCTACTTTTGTCCCGGATCAATGAAATATTGTTGCTTTTAAAAGATTGTTAGCCACTCTGAGCTGCTTAATATTTGAATAAGTAAATGGGTGCTTCTGTGTAGCAGCTGATCTGCTGGCTCTACTTTTGTCTTTCAGCTACTCGTGTTTTGCATTCATGTCAGTGGTTGCAGGGTTACTAACCTTTGCTTTGAATTTTTCCCCTTTTGTAAAGGACGGAAGAAAAAAAAAAAAAAAGGACCTGTTAATAATATACGTACATTTAATAGTTTTATTTAGGCTCTCCTGCATAGCTTTGACCAGCGCCGTTTCAAGCTCCCTTATATTCGATCCCTCCTAGCTGGCATTAACTTCCATGCAAACCTCTATCATCTGGGCCCATGCCCGAGTCTGTTCTCTAACCATGCCATTCTAAGGGCAAAGGCCCTGCCGTCATCTCCTAGCCGTCTTGGCGGCCCGTTTTGTCCCTTCCTAGCCATGATTAAATTCGCTTACAAACGCCATAAGCTCCGCCCCTCCAAGCTAAACCGAACAGAGGAAGGACAAATGATGTTGCTAATATGGGATGTCATACAGCTTCATGTCAAAAGAGGCAAACTATCCCTTTAAATGCACTGTTCTTGTGGCATCTTTTATCTTTTATACACTTTATTATACCCTCTGATATTTATACTCTTACTTCGTTTAGGATTGTTCAAATCAAGTTTGGTTGCACTGTACTCTGCAAATCAAATTTCCCCTGGAGGGGCAATAAAGCTCTGAAATTAACTAAACTAAACTGGACTGGACTGATTAGCTGAGTCTCTTTGCAGAGTTTAACGCAGATATTCTTCAAGGCCACGAAAACCATCTCAAACCCAGACTGCAGGTAAAGGTCCAGGGTATTTTTTTAGAGGCGTCTTTATTGTTTCATGTGGAGCCAAACTGGATCTGCAGGTTGAACTTCAACAAGGATGCGTAATAAGTGAGTGATAATTAAAGATTAGTGATGGAAATGCAGGTAAACAGGAGTGCAAAGGAATTCTGGCTTTGATCCATGACAAGAAGAAAAACACTCTCAACCCGACGAGAAAAGACCAGTAACTGTGTTTCACCAATCAGACGTAGCCGTGCAGTCTGGTCACGTGACCATACTCAATCTCGCGGGACGGGTTAGCTTTAGCATTAGCAGTCGTAGCAAACAAACAAAGAAACAGATGAAAAATGTCAGAACCAACGGTGGGAAATGAAGACGCAGACGAGGCCTCATACTGAAAGCATGTTTACCTTACAAAGAGTGAGAAACAGCAGCTACATTATGTGTCTTCTGTGTCAACCAAAACAAACGCACATTTCAGCAGAAACTCAACATCTAACTTGAGGAAACATGTAGCGGTAAGTTTCCTAAACTCGTTTTTCCCCCATGGATAGGTGAATGTTTGTTTTTTAGGTTACATATGGGTTACATATGTTTTAAACATTTCCTAAGTCTCTTTAATTTTTTATTGAAGTACCTGAATTTACCTGGATTATTTTAATTTAAGCTATTTTGTAATTGATTATTTCATTTTAATTTATTTTATCAGTTGGATGAACTCTAATTTGCCTAAAGATGATTATTTAGTCTTTTTGTCTGTCTGATTGAATGCTTGTGTTAACAAATAAATCAGACGTTACTCAACAGTTACTCAGTACTTGAGTAGTTTTTTCACCGAGCACTTTTTTACTCTTACTCAAGTAATTATTTGGATGAATACTTTTTACTTTTACTTGAGTACAGTTTTTGGCTGCTGTACCCACCTCTGCCATGGTAACGATGAGGCTGCAACATGCTCTGAAACAGGTTAGGTTTGTGAGTATTTACTCAGTGGCTCCCCTCCCACGCAACTTATTAGCTGCCATGGAGTTTGGGATAGAAGCCAAGGCGGGTGCACGCTACAACTCGTGATCTGGCTGGTAATTGCTGCGTGTACTGGCATAGTTTTCAAACTTTGTGCCATTTGAGATGTGTTGAATGTGGGTGTGATAGACATATATATATAACCCTAAGTCCACCCTAACCCTAAGGTGGACTTAGGGTTAGGGCTCTGGTTCTGTGATCTTAGGCTTTGGGTAAGTGGAAGGGGAAGGTGTAAAATTGAAAAGTATGGTGGTCTAATTTAGGGTAAACAAGTTTCCATCCATCCATCCACCATTATCTTCCGCTGGTCCGGGAATCGGGTCGTGGGGGCAGCAGCTTGAGCAGAGAAACCCAGACGTCCCTGTCCCCGGCCACTTCCTCCAGCTCTTCTGGGGGGACCCCGAGGCGTTCCCAGGCCAGCCGAGAAACATAGTCTCTCCAACGTGTCCTGGGTCTTCCTCGGGGCCTCCTCCCAGTGGGACGGGCCCGGAAAACCTCACCGGGGAGGCGTCCAGGAGGCATCCTAACCAGATGCCCGAGCCACCTCATCTGACTCCTCTCGATGCGGAGGAGCAGCGGTTCTACTCTGAGCCCCTCCCGGATGACCGAGCTTCTCACCCTATCTCTAAGGGAGAGCCCAGACACCCTGCGGAGGAAACTCATTTCGGCCGCTTGTATTCGCGATCTCGTTCTTTCGGTCACTACCCACAGCTCGTGACCATAGGTGAGGGTAGGAACATAGATTGACCGGTAAATCGAGAGCTTCGCCTTCTGGCTCAGCTCCTTCTTCACCACGACGGGCCGGTGCAGAGCCCGCATCACTGCAGACGCCGCACCGATCCGTCTGTCAATCTCCTGCTCCATTCGTCCCTCACTCGTGAACAAGACCCCGAGATACTTGAACTCCTCCTCTTAGGGAAGGATCTCATTCCCGACCCGAAGAGAGCATTCCACCCTTTTCCGGCCGAAGACCATGGTCTCAGATTTGGAGGTGCTGATTCTCATCCCAGCCGCTTCACACTCGGCTGCGAACCGCTCCAGTGAGAGCTGAAGGTCACGGCCCGACGACGCTAACAGAACCACATCATCCGCAAAAAGCAGAGACCCGATTCTGAGGTCGCCAAAACGGACCCCTCAACGCCCTGGCTGCGCCTAGAAATTCTGTCCATAAAAATTATGAACAGAATCAGTGACAAAGGGCAGCCCTGAGTCCAACCCTCACAGGAAACATGTCCGACTTACTGCCGGCAATGCGGACCAAACTCTGACACCGGTCATACAGAGACCGAACAGCCCACATCAAGGAGTCCGGCACTCCATACTCCCGGAGCACCCCCCACAGGAGTCCCATAGGGAGACAGTCGAACGCCTTCTCCAAGTCCACAAAACACATGTAGACCGGTTGGGCGAACTCCCATGCTCCCTCCAGGATCCTGCCGAGGGTATAGAGCTGGTCCACTGTTCCACGGCCAGGACGAAAACCACACTGCACCTCCTGAATCCGAGATTCGATTATCCGGCGGATCCTCCTCTCCAGTACCCCCGAATAGACCTTACCAGGGAGGCTGAGGAGTGTGATCCCCCTATAGTTGGAACACACCCTCCGGTCCCGGTTTTTGGGAGAAAATTATTCAAATTAATTTTTCAAATTGTGGCATAGAAGGGGGGGGGCTTAGGGTTAGGGCTATGGTCCTGTGACCTTAGGTTGAGAGTAAATGGGATGTGAAGGTATATATAAAAAGGAAATGATGTTCCTGTTTGGGATTAAATTACAAAATTTTACGAAAATGATTGAAAATATTTTTTCATCATTAAGGCTTATCCAATTGTTAAATTAGAGCCTCTTATCTAAATGAGTTGGGTCCTGAGTCCGTGTAAAGATCTGTATAGCTTCTTAATAATCTCTGGTGTAATGACTCAGTTGATCCACCAGTGTAAAAAGTAATAATAACTTTGTAAAAGTTAATTATCTAAACTAAAATTACACTGAACGGTAATCAAGTAGTGCAAGAGATAAACACATGAACCAATCGAGTCTAAACACAGCATCCTCAGTGGAAATTTGCATGTGCACCCAGTTGTTTCTGTCAATATCAGGTCAAGATGGAGGAGATAAAAAAGCACGACCATCTTAATAGACTAAATAGTGAAAGTCCTGCCGTATTTTCAGTGTTTGGTTCTGTTGCGGTACTGTGGTGCCACATAATGGAGGACAATCGAGTCGTTTATTTAAAAAACACATTTAAAACGGCTGCAACTGATCAACTTTCTGTAGGATGAAAAGTAAATAAGGTAGCTCAAATTGCTAAATGAAATGCAAGAGCTTTAATGTAATAAAAGCAATAAAATAAACAGAAACCAACAAAAAAAAAAGAAATTCAAAGCAAAGTAATAAAATTGAGTTTTAAGACTAAATTTAAAGGTTCTATGTTCTGCTTTTGCATGTTTTCTTTTTCATTTGCAGATAAAATGATGTATAATAAACACAGCACAAGGAACTCGTTTCATCCTGTTAAACTCTCACTTTAAATACATTTTTCTACAACTTTTCACTCACTGGGTGAAATTCTCCAGGCAGAGTCCCAATGTTACTGACCAGGTTTTCAGAACTTTGTTTTTGTTTTTGATCGACAAATTACAAACTATTTGGAGTTATGAAGGTTTTTTACTAGGGCTGGGCAACGATTAAAATGTTTAATCTAATTAATCACATGATTTCCCTGATTAATCACGATTAATCGCATTTGTACGCAGAATCCAAAAATGAATCCAAAAGTAGCGTATAGCTTTTAGCATTTAGTTTTATTTTAAATGTGCTGCCATATGAATGAAAGTGCCATAACATTTGTTGTGCAAACACACTTTTAACATCAGCATCTTTCTGTAGTTTTTATGTAGAAGCCTCGCTCCACTGTCTGTTTCCTTGAATGACTTGCTGCTATCAGTTGTGTGTTTTGCCTTTAAGTGATATTTTAGACTGGAACTACTACGCTGAGAAGACAATTCAACTTGGCAGTGTTTACAGATGACTTTGGTTCTGTCGACTCCGCCGTCTGGAAGAACTTTAAAATGAAAATGGCCGAGTAAAAGTTCCGTACCCTTCTCAATGTTTGGTGGATCCGCCGATTACTTTCTTTTCCACAGCAACAGACTTTTACAATAATAAAATAAATAATAAAACAGGGGTGGTCCGTGGCGTAGTGGGCTGAGCAGGCGCCCCATGTACAGAGGCTACAGTCCTCGCTGCAACTGGTTCGAGTCCCGCATCGGACGGCCCTGTGCTGCATGTCGTTCCCCCTCTCTTTGCCCCCTGCTTCCTGTCTCTCTGAACTTTCCTATCCATTAAAGGCACAAAAAAAACTGTGTTAATGCGTGATAAAATATTAATCGGCGTTAAATAATTGACTAGTTAACGTGATAATAACTCGCCCAGCCCTATTTTTTAATTTATTCAGAATCACAGTTTGTTCTTGTTTGTGATTGGTTCTCTGGTATCAAGTCTGCCCATTTTACTGAACATCCAAACCTAGATTGATATCAGTGTTGAGAGACTGGTGACGATGAGCTCATGTAGACATTCTTCAAGATCTAGAGAGCAACAATGAAGGTTTTTCAGACTTTAACACATGTCCAGACTATAATGTCATGCATGACATAATGGTTAAGGGCATTTTTAGAGGCATCTCTATTGTTCTAAGTTAAACATTGTTCCATGCGAAGGTAAAATGGATCTGCAGGTTGAAGAGTGATAATTAAAGATTAGTGATGGAAATGCAGGTAGTGCAAAGGAATTTTGGCCGTGCTCCAAAAACAAGAAGGAAAACATTAAAGTCTGGTGAAACCAGATGACACAAACATAATTGATGAATTAACATTAATGGATAATCCATGACGAGCACAGAAGTCCAAAAACAAAACACCCCTTTGGTTCTCATCAGGTCACATTGTTTGCTAGCATCTGCTGCTAGCTTACAGCTACATGCTAACCTGTTTCCCTCTGGGAACAACAGAGGAACTATCTGTATCTATATATAAAGCTGGAGGGTTGTTGGTCTGACTGCAGGAACAGCTTCATTATGTCTGTGTTACTGCATTAAATCACACAGCAGATGTCCAGCTGTTGACGACAGCTAAGGTCCGTAAACACACCGTAACTCGTCCTCGCCAACGAACAAACAGACATAAGTAACCCTGGTGAGGAGCTGCTGATTTTGGTGGAATGTTTTTCCATACTTGAGCATTTAATCATCAGCAGTACTTACATCATTTTATCCATCATGTTGCTGATTTATATCAAATTCTGCAACAGTTTAGTGGTTAATCTCTTGTGATGTTGCCAGTTGAAGTCGAGTCTTTTGGTTGATGATTCCAGTGATAACTTATGCTGATGTGCCCACCTGGTTTTATTACTATGTAGAGAAACTGTTTTAGCATTGTTAGCTGTGAGGTTGTTCGATGCATTTGGAGGTTCACGTTCCTGTAACCAGCGCCAGTTTTACCTCCGGGGAGATAAAAGGAGGAGGAAGTTTACTCCAGCTGTGTGTGTGTGTGATACATGTGATCAGGATGATGGTTAATTACACTCCCCCCCCCCCCCTCAGATTATCTGTATCTTGCTTTCAGACTCCACTTTGCATCTTTTTTAGCTTCTTTTCTATCTGAAACATGGTAACCGCAACAGAAACTGGTGCTGCCTCGTACGTAAGAGCCAGGGCCGTATTAAGTCAATGTGTAAACCTCAAGTGTACCCCCCCCACACCTTGCGCGCGCCTTCAGTAACCTACTGCACTCACAAACTTTGACCTTTGCTGAAATAGTAGCATGTACATAAGCAAGAGTACACATAAAAAGTGTCTTTCTTCCTCATTGAAATTTTACTAAGTAGGCTACACCAGCCCATCAAATGCACTGAAAACAACCAAGGATAGGCATATTGAAATGAATTGAAAATTCGAAATATAAATTCAAATAACATCCAGTACAGCATATTCAGATGTACAATTATTTACATATGTGCATAAATTCAAAAGGTATCTGTCCTGTATGAACATAGACATATCAATTATCACCAGTAGATGGCAGACCGCCACTGGGGCATACTTTGTAACCACGAGTTCTACAGCAGAATAAAAGGACTGAACCAGCAACATGTCCTCCCTGTTGTGTCTCGGGCAAAATAGTTTACTTACACTATAAGGAAGCAACATAACAGTAATCATCTAGGCTACATTTTCAAACGTATTCATTCAAAATCAGTAACAATTAAAGCAGCATCCATCTATATACAGTATGTAGGATTATTCAAATATCTCCATTTAAAACCAATCAATTCAATTTACTATCAATCCAAACAGCATCCATATATTAAAATGTAAAGATTCAAAATGTGTATCAATTTGAAGAGCATTTGTCTATATTGAAATATATTATCAATTCAAAGAGCATCCACCTATGCAGCACTAACAACACTCCTATTATCCAGGGGACGTCATTGCCACAGCCGTCCCAGAGCACCATAAGTTATGGCCTAGGCCCTGTTGCTGTTATGGAGTCTTTCATTTTTTTTTATTTTTCTCTTCGCACAACCACTCAATTGATGTCTATCCATTTTTTTTTATTTTTACCGCGTTTTTTAAAAAATAGATACATTTCACCATAGGTGGACTGGCTCAACTGACAGGTTGAGGGAGGGGGGTTAATGTTCACATTAGGCCACTATTGCTCAGAATTATGATATATATCGTTGCTGTTCTTATCACATTAGTTTTAATAATGAATTTTGTATGAATATTTATGTCAAGTGTAACCATTTTAAGTGTACAAACATTCATGAAAAAAATATTTTTAAAGTTTGTCGTGTGGTGCCCCCCACTGGCTGTAAATGGTTGGTGCCCCTGGGCATTGTGCCGCAGGCCCATAGAGTTAATCCAGCCTTGGTAAGAGCAGTATAAATGTTGCTTTCATCACTTCCCTTTGTTGGTTTAATTCTCCCATATGTGGACGAGCTCGAATGAATACACAAAAAAAACAAGCTCTGGATGCCGGCTGCTTTCAGTTACAATGTGAAAGCGTAATACTTATCATCAGGTAGAATCTGGGCTATGTTCCAACAGGAGCGGCAGCCAATTAAACAAGTCAGTGAGAGGGTAAACGCTCTAAACTACTGTTAAGAGAGTCTCTGGACTTGTGTCATGATCAACATGACTCCTTTAAATTCATGTCAACATAAATATCTTAAATACATCTGCAGATATGAGGCGTCCTTTCCTTTACACTTCATCCCAATCAGATGGCTTTGTTCATCACAGGTGGTGTGGCAACTCACACTAAAAACAACTAATTTAAAGGGGTTTTATTCCTTATTAAATGACTCAGTGGGGTCACATGGCACTGAAAGGATCGGATTATTGGCTAAATTCCAATCAGACTGAGTTATTAAGTGCATGTAGACACCTTAATCGGACTAAGAATTGGATCGGATCGGATTCAGACCCCGAGATAACCGGGTTGAAAGTCACTCTAAACCTGCTTGTAGACGCTGAAGCTCGTGGTGAATCAGACTTTGCGTTCTGCGCATGCTCCAGATGTTTTCCCGGGGTCGTGACCCGGAAGTCAAAGGAGACGATATTCCTGTTGTTGTCGCCGTCAGAAAGAAACAAACAACGCGATGGAGAATGCTCCGTTGGGCATCGAGTTTGTGCAACAAGCAGCTCATCACAGACCAAATGTAGAGGGACGTAGCTTCATCTGGCTCTGCGTTCTCCATCTTTCTCCAATGACTGAGTTTGTTGTTGTTGTTGGTGGTGAAGAGGTCAACAGGAAGTGGCTCTATTAGCAACAGCTGGAATGGGTACAGCGCCACCTATCATACCGGGGTATGACACGCTTTGTGCCTCTGATCCCATTCATTCACCGCCATATATCCAAGGAGAATTACCCTTATAACTCAGTCTTATTGTCATTTAGCCAATAATCTGATCCTTTCAATGCCATGTGACCCCACAAGCTTCGTTCAATCCTTTTCCTATCACCATGAATAGAATGTTTACCCTCGGTGCTCTGTGGGCTAAAACAAAGACAGACTACATTTGTTACATTTACCATTATCGCTATAGGAGGCAGTGCAGTAACTAAACAGCTGACACACGAAACAGTGAAAACAGGATATGGATAGAGAGAGAGAGAGAGAGAGCTGGTGGCCATGTGAAGCTAGTGAACTCTGGACAAAAAGTGAAAACCTGTCGAACACCAGAGATCTCTAGAAATGTGTCCGAGAACAGAACAAGAAGTCTGTGATGGAGTTTACAATGTGAAATGTGTCATTATAAGAATGAAAATAGTGAGATTTAGGAATCCAAGAAGAGTCCAACAGAAAACAAATGTGGTAACAGGAAGTGATGTCAGAATACGTCTTACTGCGGAAACGTCAGCACGTCAGGAAGAAGAAGTGACTCTCAAAGCCCTGCGCAACAGCACAAGTGGAAGTTATTCATTTAACATTGGACACAGTTATATTTCATAGGTATTAATGTAAACAACATCTAATCATCGCTGCACCATTACAGCACAACAGAAAATGTTGGTCAGGAAGGTCAATACAGCAAGAAGACAACTACACAATATCAATGTTCCCCTTGGAAGACTCTTTGGTTTAATAAAAGATTAGATACTTTTATTACTGCTGATTATGGTGCAGATTGATCATTATCATTTTCAGTGCAAATACCGACGATGAACATTAAGTGCTATGAATTTCAGATAGAAAATATACTTCAAAATATACTTCAAACATTCACACCACATTCCTGAAACATCTAAAATACGATGCTCCAAATCCACTGACTGTAAAGTAACGCTTTGTTTATCAAATCGTTCTTCTTAAAATGGATGTTAAATAGTCTTCATTTGACAAAAATGACATATTTTAAACATATTTCAGCCCAGTACAGATTTGGTAAACATACTATAAAATGTTGGAATGCCAAAGTGATGCGTTCAAGTGCAGCTTTAAGAATTCTTCATTTTCACACCCCTAAAATAAAGTGCTGACCACATTACAGATACAGTGATGAAGCTGGCTGGAGGATACGGTCAGAATAGAAAAATAAAACACTAAAATAAGCAGAGAAATCAAAGGATCTTGTGGATGACCCCATCATCATTTATATGCATCGATAACCAGGCTTCAATAGAGGCCCAGAAGATTATTGGCACATATACAGCTGGAGCCCTGAGTGGCTGATTCCTCGTGCTCTGTGAGTCAGTTGGGTTTATGCCGATAAAGTGGCAAATTTAAGTATATTTTTACATTCATTTGTGCCTGACACATCATGTAAATTAGATTAAACTGGACTCCTCTATGAGAAGAGTTGGAGACACAAGGATAAGACGAGGAGATGGAGGCTGAGGAGGATGGAGGAGTGAACAGGGCTGCTCCCGCTGGTCGTCGTCACGGTGGTCAAGGTGGTGGAGGCCGTGGTGGCCGTGGTAACGGTGGTGCTGGTGTTGGAGGTCGGAGACAGGAATGTTCCCAGTGACCGAGTCAGGAAGGTCTGGAAGCGGGTCAGTTTTTCGAAGACCATCACTGTGTCTCGTTTCCTCCTGTTAGACGAGCCTGCAAACGATAACACGGCCGGCTGGAACCAAGAACCATCGCTCGTACACATGAGCGGACCTCCAGAGTCACCCTGAAAAAACAGAAGGGAAATCAGTTTGTCGAATCGCTTGCAACATATGATGCATAAAGACTATTTTCTTGTGTAGTTTCATGTGAAGTTTTATGCCAAGCTCTGAGATTTTTCCCTTGACCACAGGTAAGGGTTGGAATGAAGACGGATCAGTATTTTGAAAACTTTGCCTTCCAGCTCAGCTCCGTCTTCATAACAACAGATCAGAGTAGCGCCAATTGAGGCAGGGACCCATCACTGATCCGGAGGGCACACTTCACCTTTTCCTGGCTGTGCGCTGAAGGTCATGGCTTGAAGAAGCCAACAGAAATGCATCATCTGCAAAAAGGCAGAGATGTAACTCTGAGGTTCCCAAACCAGACGTCCTCCCCTCCCAGAGTACGCCTCGAAATCCTTTCCGTGAAAGTCACAAACAGGATTGGAGACAAGAGGTAACCCTGTTGGTGTCCCAACATACAATGTAAACAAACTCGATTTGTACCAGAATGTGACCAAAGCACCTTTAGGATGGCAGCTGGGCTCAGTTTTAGAGATAGGGCGAGGAGTTTGAAGGAGCTCAGAGTATAGCCACTGCTCATCCACATCAAAAGTAGTCAGCTGAAGTGATTCATCTGCCGTTTTCGGACATGTTCAACTGAAAGGAGATCCCGGGGCAGAACCAGAACACCTCAGGATCTCTCAGGAAGAGCTGGAGAGTATCACTGGGGAGAGGGATGTCTGGGTTTCCCAAAGGACTCCATGACCCGACCCCGGATAAGCAGAAGATAACGGATTGATGGATGGATGGGTTTAGTTTCTTGGTCTATGTCTTGATCTTGGGTCTCTGACCTCGAGTCCATAATAAAGCTTAATTGATTGACTGAATAAATCCACCTTTGCTGGGCTGAAACTATTGCCTCACACTTTGAGTTCTTCATTTTCATCTCAGCCTCTTCACACTTTGCAATAAACCACCCCAATGGGTGTTGAAGGTCACGGCTGAATGAACCCAAATAATAGATATACCAACCTGAGCCCACTGACCTGGACAGTTTCTGCTCTTTGGCTCCCACCATTAAACCTAAGCATTTCTCTCTGGTGCATATGAACAAAATGGCCAACATGGCCAGCATGCCATATTCCCAAATTCCCAAATTAGCTCCAAAAGGATACCCCAAATACCATATTCATATTCTTTTTCCAACCCCAAAAGGAACATGGGCGACTCTTGTGCACCTTCCAGAATCCTTGAGAAGGTATGGAGATGGTCCAGAACCCCATACCCTGTATCAAAACCACAATGGTCACAGCGGTGAACTATCAGCCAAACTGCTCTCCAGTGCATAGGCACTGACTTTACCAACCAAGCTGAGTAGAGTGATCTCATTGTAGTTAAAAAGCACCTTCTGGTCCCCCTTTCTTAAGAAAGGGAACAACCCTCTATATCTTGTCAGTGTTTTTCAGTCTTTCGCACAAACTCCGGCTCTTTCCCGAAGTGATATTTTATGTCCCTCAAGGCAGTATAGAGTCACAGGGATCAGACCTGCCTTAAGAATTAAATCTGATCCACAATCGGGTGGTTAGGTGGTCGCTCAATCCTCTTCTAGGTTAAGCCCAGATGGGCTTGATTGATAAAGGTCCAACCTTTTGTTGTCTTGTTGTCCAACCTATGTCTGGCTCCAGGGTAGGCAGCGGTATCCCTTTCTCAAGCTATTTGTATTTCTTCCTTGTTTGTTATTGGGTTTGCACATCTGGTCTCTCATCCAGGATTGATTTGCCATGTGAGACCCTACTGAAAGCAAATCGCCCCCAACAACATAAATCATGGGATTTTTCTGGGTTGTCAGATTTGTGCAGGAGTCTGAAGAAACACATTTATGAACAACATATCAAGAAATGGTTGGTGATCACTATCTGTAATAATCCCTTAATGTACCTGCTCCAGTGTAAACTGTCCTGTACAAATGCTGTCGGCTGTTGATGCATTCCCACAGTTTTGTATCGTGGTCTGGAACTCCTGCAGAACTTGCTCTTCTAAAGTTTAAAACAAAAAAAACCCCATAAGATTTAATCTGTAACAGTTTAGATTTACTGTGTCTGTATTTGTGCTGTTGACTCACCTCTTCCTCGCCCAGAACTCCAGCCGGCTATCCAGCAAGTCGAGCCCACAGGGAAGCTCCGCCCGGTGTCCAGGCAGATAGGCTGGATGTATACGGTCAGGGTTGGTCGGGCTGACAGCTGCAGCACGGCGACGTTGGACCCCGTCAGGTTGCTCAGAGTGATGTTTGTTACACTTAGTGACACCTCGAAGGGGTTTGATCCGTTCTGCTTCAATCGACCCAACACGACCGTCCACTCAGACGCCACCGGGGAGCTGTGGGTGGGAAGACAAACTAAATTAAGACAAATAATAACCGAAAACGTATCACTGCCTCCTGCCGCCTGCCGACAGCCGCGCCTGTTACGGTGTTTGCTGCTCGGTCTGCACTTCGGTCCGCACAGTCTGCACAGCAGGCAGTGATACGAAGGGAGAGAAAATAGGTCCAAGCGATTATGAGGTCTGACTTTTTCCTGGAGAACGATTTTGTGATGCAAATGTATTACTCTGTTGAACGCATATTGTTTTGAGAAGCAAAACGCTTTATTTTTTAAACCCCAGCCAACTAGCTGGACTACTTTCATCAACGCCAAAACGAGGCTGGAACTCTGCTCACAGGACGCAGCAGGGGGTAAGAAGATGTTCATAAATGATGTTGCTGATATGGGATGTCATACAGCTTCATGTCAAAAGAGGCGAAGTATCCCTTTAAAAAAGAAGTTGGACCTTTTTTTGCTTTTTAGGATGTAGCTTTCCTTAATTTGCATTCATGGTGTGTGGTGATCATGAGGATCAGCTGTAATAACTTTGATGTTCTAACTTGTAATTTCATCATTCAAACTAACTAAATATCTAATGTCATCTACTCACCCTGAGAAGCAGTTTGCATTGCTCATCACCGAGTCCACAGCCACCAGCGTCCCACCGCACACATGTCGTCCGTTCTTCTGCAGGCTCGCCATCCACGGCCACTCGCCGGCCCTCGCCACCGAGCTTCCCCCCAAAATACGGGAATTCAGTGGAGCTTGTCCACAGACCACCGCTGGAGAGAAAACATTTTCGGTTCTATTTTTTGTCTAAGTACTGCACAATTTAAAAAAGCTGTTAAGCTGCGTTTTTAACAGATACAGGTTAATAATAACGGTTTAATAACACTGAAAATGAATTTGTCAGAAAGTCAGAGCATGACAGCTACTTACGCTTGGGTGTGGTGCTTTGAGGGGGACTTGTTGTAGTGGTTGTTGTTGCAGTGGTTGGTGTGGTGGTTGTTGTAGTGGTTGTTGTTGCAGTGGTTGGTGTGGTGGTTGTTGTAGGCATTGTTGTTGCAGTGGTTGGTGTGGTGGTTGTTGTAGGCATTGTTGTTGCAGTGGTTGGTGTGGTGGTTGTTGTAGGCATTGTTGTTGCAGTGGTTGTTGTAGTGGTTGTTGTGGTAGTGGTTGTAGTGGTAATTGCCGGGAGGCCTGTGCACGAGACGCTGAGGTCACTGTCAGTCCCAGTGGATGTGAAGCTGATAAAACCCGGCTGGTTGCTTGTTATCTGGCTGTTGATCCATGTCTCATACCGGGACACTCGAGCATAAACTCCTGGAAAATCAGGCAGAGCACATCCTCTTCCAAAGCTGACAATGCCCGCCTGAATCCACCGACCGCCCTGCTTACTTACCAGCGGACCTCCTGAGTCTCCCTTCAAGACCAGAAACATTTTGGTTAGAGCAAGTGAGGAGAAGGAATCTATAAGGTAAAACTTAGGGATGCACTGATCCGCTTTTTTCACCTCTGATACCGATATCTGAGGTTTAGTATCAGCCGATACCGATCCAATACAAAAAAACAGCGCGGAATTATGGTAACAAACCACAAATGGTAAGATTCGTTGCGTGGAAAAGACTGGGATCATTCTTTTGTGCAAGGCAACATCAGACTTGACTTAAACATTTCTTTCCTGTTTTTTTTAAAAAACAAATAGACATATAAATGTACTGAATTACTTATTTATTTAATAATTGTGCACCAGTAAAACAATCTTAATCATAAAAATATAACAAGTGGAACTGGTTCAGTTCAGTTAGGGATTCAAAATCCAATGTAAAACAAAATATTAAATAACAAAGGAGCTGAAATTGAGAAAAAAAAACAATAGCTTCACTAGTTTGGTTGGTAGACTTTCAAAATAAATAGCAATCAGCTCTTTATATAGTTTTGTGTAAATGGAAATTAGACATCCATTACAAAAGCATTTGAACAAAACAATAGCTTCTCTGAGTCCCAATTTAACAACTTTTTTCACCACTAGAGGGGGCAAAAGGCCCTTGCATGAATGCCAATGCTGGACAGGTCAAGGGGAAAAATAAATGGCCGATATGGATCGGCCCATTGTCACTGATACCCGATCTAGAATTTTCTCTGATATCGGCTCCAAATATCAGATCGGTGCATCCCTAATAAAAATCTGATGAAAATGATTACCTGGCAGGAGTCTTTCCCTCCCTCAGATAATCCGGCACACACCATGTTGTCTGTGATTGCGTTCACTCCATAGTTACACTTACACCCTCTGTTTCCCACAATCGGCACCTCCACCTCCATCAGATTTTGTGGAGAAGGAAGGGGCACTAAGGGGACAGACGCAAATACAGTTAAATAAACAACATGTGACCATGAAGAATCCAAGAAGTTTAGGAAGTTTTGGGTTTTGTACTGACTTGTCAAAGCAATCAGCGCCCCAGAGAGCATTTGGGCACTTGTATATAAGATTTACTTTTATTGTCATTCATTTCATTGATGGAAAAGAAAAGAAAAAGTAAAACTATGCAGATATTACAGGGAATTGTACAAAATATACAGATAGGATCAAATTAAAGATATGAATAGACATTAACAAAAGTAGGTATTCGGTAGCCATTCATGTCTGAAGGCCAAATATAAAAGGCAGTTTTGGGCTCTGTCTGAATAAAATGTGTCTAAGTTTTGGCAGCAACACTCATCTTGAGTCTATGCCATTCGTTAGCTGGGCAGCTGTAGTTCTGGACGAGTCATTATTCAAACTGATGGGTTCTGGTCCATTTGAATTCAATGTGGGCAAGATACCTAAGTCTACATTGTGTTCCTCACTTTAGGTTAAAGCATGTCTGAAATGAATGTGATGTAAATGTCAGTCAAGGCCATTTATGGGCCATAAGAAGACTGAAGATGTGGGACAACTTTCAAACATTCATTGCTTTCTGGGACCTCAGTTTCTTCCATCAATGCCTTCTCTGAGGCCTCTCCAACATTTAGAAACCTTACAATAACAACGCATGTATGTCACTTTTTAAGTCTTCACCCATAAAAACAGACTGTGTGCAAAAAGGTGTTAAAACATCCTATCTTATACATCCCAATACCATGACATGCTCTTTATCAGGCAGCCCCTATATCTGTATTTATGGGTGCCAGTGCCGAAGCCATTAGACACACATACTAATCTTGTGCCAAACTCTTATTTTTCTCCCGTTTCCGTCATGAATTTCGGCGCGCTACTAGTACTGCACCAATGGTCCGAGCGACATAAAAAGCACACCAGTGCGTGCGCAACGATGGGGAATAGTGTGCAATGACTTTTGAGTCTCATTAGTGGAAAGCAATTCCGGCAAAATGGGAAAAAGTGGGAAAATTGTCAATGGGAAAATGCATTGAAAATCAAAAACTGGCCTATTTTGGAGGCCTCATAACTCAGCCATACTGACATGATTCAAAGTTTATATGTGACAGGAAACACTGAACTACAGCCTCTGTCTCTGGGCGGGCAGTAGCTTCGCACCCATCAGAATTTCTTCAGAAATTTTCTAGTTTATTCCATTCTATGACCCACCTTCACTTCCATTGGTGCCCCAGCCGGTGACCCAGGTGTCAACGCCGCTGAAGAAGGTGCTATTTGAGGCTGCCAGGCACACAGGTGCAATGAAGTTGGTAAAAGTCACTGGTGAAGACAGCCTCAAGAGGGCAATGTCGTTGTTGAAGTTAGTTCCTGAGTTGTAGTCAGGATGACGGATGATCTGTGACACTGTGCGAGACACCTCATTAGGGTTGGATCCCTCCTGACTCTGACGACCCAGAAACACAGTCAGGCCTGATGGGTTGTTACTGAGACCAGAAGAAGTGACATTTTAAAGGTTGATGAAACCGTCCTTTGCACAACATAATCATTTATTTCTTAAATAATTTGAAATATTTAAGGTTTTCAAAGTGGGACGGGGGGCTTCTAGTAGTTCTCCAAAGAGTTTCAGGGGAAACTAAAAGATATTAGTTCCTTAATTATTTGTCAGGAGGGCATGACTAGCTTAAATGTTGAGATTTGGTTTAACACAATTCATAGTTCCATAATTTTATGAGGAATGTTCCAGTTTTTCCAAAAGAGACACAAAACAACCAAAAACAGATTCAACAGCCAGTAAAACAAGCAAAATGACAACAAAGACACTCTCCTGTTTGGGGTTTATGAGCTTAAATGATATAATATTATATATAATATGATATAATAATGAGAAACATGGAGGACTTGAGCTTTTTTTCAGAGGGGTGTTTTATTCCTAACTCGCTCCCTGACTTGGATGATTCAGAATAAATCACTTGTGTCTCTGTTGCTACTGGATACCTGAAGAACATCACACCAGATTTATCAGAAACTGATAAACTCTGAAACTCTATGAGCTCTACCCGTGTCGCTCACCTTTCGAAGCAGTGAGCAGCACTCAGCACCCACTGATTGTTGATGAGGGATCCTCCACAGAAGTGACGGGAGGTATGCAGACTGACCTGCCAGGGCCAGCTGCCTTCAGCAGCAGCCTGTCCTCCAACAATCCTGCTGTTGAGTCGTGGCTGACCACAATCTGAGGAAACACACACATTAAATCATCCGTCTGCTCTGAGCAAGAAGAATAAAAAGAGTCTAAATCTGTAAATGTTGCTTTATGTACAGAAGCTTTGACTTACCACTCAACTGTGACTGTGACTCTGAAAGATAAAAGCAAACAAGTCAAACAAAAAGGATTGGTTCGCTGTAAAGGTTCAAAACTGGTGTTAACAGAGGGGGGCTTCTCCACTGTTATCCCTCTGTTCAGTGTCAAAGGTTTCCTGATACATGAGGACATCCTCTTCTGCGCTTTCAGAGTGGAGATGAAACTTTCACCAAATGGAGACATTTTTAAATCCAGGTTAAAAACATTTCTTTTCTCATGTGTCCATGCATGAAATCTGCACGATATCTTAGAACTTATCTGGACTGTTGCTCGTTTTTAAATTCATTGAAATTATTTTATTTGTTTCTCTTTATATTCTTTTATGTATTTTTAATGCTTCTTCCACTCCCTGCTGCAATGCTTTTATTTTGTGTAAAGCACTTTGAACTGTTTTGGACATGAAATGTGCTACAAATAAATTTAATTTGATTTAATGAATGCAGTTTCCTTTTATCATCTTCATAAAGAGCTCTACTTAGTGCTAAGTACTTCTTTGTGTTTACTTGCAATGAGAATAAAGGAATCTCTATTTTCTCTGAAAACTACTTTCTGCTGAGGAAAACCTGTGATAATAACACGCTGAGTGAAATAAAGTTTGCTGAATGCGTTGGATAAAAGTTTAAAATATCAAAATGTTCCTGTTATTACACAGAATCTTCTGCAACCTCAATTCAAACGTTAAAAGTTGGCCATAAGATCTAAAAATTAAATTAAATTAATTAATTTTCAGTGTTTTTTTAACGTAATATTCCTTGAAATAATCCATCAGCGCCCCCTGCTGTGCAGACAGATTCCTGCATGTCTTTATTACATATTAACTATAAAATTGTACAAATAGAAGAAATGAGTTTAAAAGTCTTGGTATTGATTTGTGACCAATGGAAATGTCTTCCAATCACATTTTAAGGGGGAAATGAACTAACCCATATGGCATGGGCGGCCGTGGCTCAGTGGCTAGAGTCCAATAACCGGAAGGTTGGCGGTTCGATTCCCACTCTCGCCACTCAAAAAAAAAAGATTGGTGGAACTGATAGCTGGAGGGGTGTCAGTCCACCTCCTTGTCACGGCTGAGGTACCCTTGAGCAAGGCACCGTATCCCCCATGCTCCCAGGGCGCTTCATGGCTGCCCACCGCTCCAGGTTGGCATCTGTCTCTGAGTGTGTGACCCTGTGCATGTGCATGTGCATGTGCATGTGCATGTGCATGTGCATGTGCATGTGCATGTGCATGTGCATGTGCATGTGCATGTCACCAGGTGCCAACCTGGATGGGTTAAAAGCGGAGGACAAATTTCGTGTGTATGCATGTATACATGACAATAAAGTGGATCTTAATCATTAAAATACTAAAAATATTAATTATTATTCATTTTCTCTGAGAGGTTTTTAAACATTGAACATCTTTATAAAATCAGGAAGAAACGGCTGAGACTGAAACAAGTTAATGAGCCTTTTAAAACAAATAAAAAGGATTTTCAGTCTGATTCATGAAGGAAAGCAGCTAATGTGATCGAGAGAACGCAGGCATACACGGGGAGGACGTGACCTCAGGAGCTCAGCGTACATTATTAATTCAGTAAACAGATCATTATTAATACACCACAGTCATAGATATCCATCTATAGATAGATATCTATATTTATAAATGTGGAAACATCACAAATAAATGCTCAGATGTCATGAACAGGTCCTTCAGATC